>NW_020214659.1:0-1718 GCF_003070985.1 Temnothorax curvispinosus
CAATTTAAACAAACAATTAAAATTTCCAATATAATATACAATTAAAATTTACAATATAATTTGTAAAATATTGCAAAATACACAATAATAAAATTAGTAAACGTTTGTAGTATGTACCTACGTTTTTACTTTTTGAGAAAGTTAGAGTTGAGTTGAGTTGCAGCTTTAGTTGTGTTGACGGGGCCCTTTGTTCTAAAACGAATGTCTCCAACAAAAATTAAAAAATATTCAGTGTATCTTTTATTTTTGGCAAATTGCCGTAATGAAGCAAACATTTGAAAGCACCAATTTCTAATTAATATTCAAGAGAATCAAAATTATTTACACAGATAAATATGGACACTTTGTACAATACCGATTGCAACTTCAATAAAACATTGAAATTTCAATGTTATTGTTGTAAAAAAAGTAAAGGGCTGATTGTTTAGGAGTAAATTTTATTCTTTGCCTAACAATACAATAACATTTTATTTTCTAATTCTCTTTGATAATATACTATTAAACTCTTCTTTTCTTTAGCAATATACTATCATTACTTAACAGTTGAAAAAAAAATCCCACCAGCACAGGCGGACAAATTGGTGGAAAAAACTAGAAACATTTTAGCTAAACTTATATCTTCCTTAAAAGATTGTAAGCAATTTTGTTTCAAAATGCGACTATAGTTACAACTTCTTTATTGAGATATTCATACCGACATATTTATAATATAAACATTTTTCAGCGCATACATGTACTGCAGAAAAAGAAACCGATGCAATAGATGAGGAGGTTCTTAATTCAGAAGAACCGGACATCGAACCAAATATTGATGATGACATGATTGATATTGACATTGAACAAAATATTGAATCGAATATTGAACGGGACACTGAATCGAACATCGACTTCTCGATCGACCCGTTAGGAATGGAAGAAGCAGCACAAGTGCCTAATGAGGAAACATCTTCGTTGAACGAAAATAACAGCGATCCAGACTTCAATGTCCTTTTCCCACCCGAGTCATCAAGTAGTGGTGGGTACAAATAAATATAATACTTATTTTTCGAAATCGCTTATACTCATCACAATTTTTTTTTCCAGATTCTGATTAAAGGTGAAAGTTTTTGGACATTTTAATATAAAATAAAAATGTTTATATCTATTTCTTATAAATATAAGTGTTTTTATTTAACATTTTATTTTTAGATTTCTTATTTTTACAAGTTTCTTTTGTTTAAATTTGATTTTTTATTTTTTGTTTGATTATAATTTTTAACCGAAAGTTCTTTATTAATACTTATGTATTAAGATACTATAAAGTATATTAATTATATAATAAATAAAAAATAAACGTTTATCTAAAAGCATTAAAATTTATTATCCTCTCCTATTTTCCTTTCCTTTCCTATGTGTGTGTGTGTGTGTGTGTGTGTGTGTGTGTGTGTGTGTGTGTGTGTGTGTGTGTGTGTGTGTGTGTGTGTGCGAGTGCATGTGTATGTGTTTGGTCATTACGGGAAGCATTTAAAACAATTTCCTAAACCATCTAATGCCATGCAATTCCATAACCTTTACGGATTCCATAGGATTGGATGAAATTGAAAATTTCTTTTTTGAATTTTATGGGATTGAACCATTTCATTTCGAATCCCATCTAATTTCATCTAATTCCGCCAAAAAAGGGATTCAAAGGTATTAAAAAATTTTAATATCTTTTAATCCTTTTTCGTTTGCTGGGC
>NW_020214660.1:0-1783 GCF_003070985.1 Temnothorax curvispinosus
TCCATGGTGGACGGCGTTTTGTATAAAAAGTGGCTCTCTCCGAATTTGCAGAAGAACATTTTTCAGATTGTCGCTCCACAACAAAGGATACAAGAAATTTTAAATGAGGCCCATAGTTCTCCTACCGGTGGACATTTTGGTATAAATAAGACGTTACAGAAGATCCGAAAACGTTTTTACTGGGCCACTTGTAAGAAGGATGTAGAAAGATGGTGTGCTACTTGCAAAATTTGCGTCACTAGGAAAGGCCCCATTGGTAAAGGAAAATCTTCCTTACAAATATACAACGTTGGAGCTCCCTTCGAAAGGATACAGGTAGATATTTTGGGTCCCTTGCTTACTTCTTTGGACGGAAATAAATATCTGTTGGTGGTAGTCGACAGCTTCACTAGATGGCCAGAGGCTATGCCTCTTAAAAATAAGAGGGCCAATACGGTAGCAAGATACTTGGTGGATCAAGTCTTTTTTCGACATGGGGTGCCCTTGGAATTACATACGGACCAAGGAAGAAACTTTGAATCTCGACTTTTTCAAAAAATGACTTCCCTAATGGGGATTAGAAAAACACGAACCACCCCTCTTCATCCGCAATCAGATGGACAGGTCGAGCGACAGCACCGTACTATCTTGGACTATTTAGCGAAATTTATTTGTGGAAATCAGAAGGATTGGGATCGGTGGATTTCTTTATATTTACTAGCTTTTCGCTCTTCTAAACACGAAGCCACTGGAGTGACTCCGGCGGAAATGTATCTAGGACAAGATCTACGTTTGCCTTTAGATCTTCTTAGGGGAAGCCCTCCTTTATTAACAGAAAAAGAAGACGGAGAGGTAAAATATATATCCAATCTAAGGGAAAGATTGGATCTAATCCATCAGTTTGCCAGACAACGTCTTCAAATTAGATCCAAGAACGTAAAATCTTGGTATGATCGACGTTCTAGGCGAGTCCTTTTTGAACCGGGACAAAAAGTCTGGTTCTACAATCCTCAACGAATTTCGGGAAAGGCCCCGAAATTGCAGAGTCCTTGGGTAGGACCATGGGTGGTAATAAAGAAGCTTAGCGATGTCGTATATTGTATCCAGGAATCTCCTCGTCGAAAGAATAAAATAGTTCACGCAGATCGTTTGGCTCTTTTTCAGGAAAGAGAGTAGTTAGTAGTTTTCCAATCATTAGGAAGTGTTAGTTCATTTCGACATGAGTCTGAGCCCGTACTCTAATCGTTTATTGTATGTTCTTTGTTCAATTTTTCTGCGTTTAAAAATGTTGTGTTACAGATTCCAACATTGATTTGAAGGCATGGCGACAGGGGAACTGAAGAAGTTGCTCCTGAGAAATGTTTCTGACTGTCTCTCTCACGGTTTTTGACCGTGGTTTTCCCGTGAGACTGAGGGCAAATGCCGAGACAGGGGACAGAGTGCTCTTAGAGCGATGGGTCCACGGAAGCTATCCCCCTCTGATCCCGAAGAAAGAAGACCCAAGCACGCAAGACTCAAGAGGGAAGAGGAACACCGGCGGCGAAACCCGGGGTTAAGCAGGATCTTCGCGTGGAGCCTGGCCAGCTCTATAAGAAGAGGCCTTGAGAAAAACCCGGAGACGAGGTATGGACGGAGCCCGGTAACCTGAGGCAGCAGCCCAGGGTAGGGCAGGAAACCGTCCAAGGGGCAGTCTCCAAGGAGTTTTTAGCAAGCTGCCTCTCTGATTGTCGGGACGACAATCTGAAGAAGGGGGGCAGTGTTGCGTGCGCGCCGCCCGGTATACTTCTCTGACTCCGAGCTGAAG
>NW_020214661.1:0-1549 GCF_003070985.1 Temnothorax curvispinosus
TTTATAATCTTATGAATATATATATATATGAATAAGAATATTAATGTATTTTCTTTCATTTTATTTCAGGTAAGGAATAGGTACGAAATTATCCTGGATGGGCTGGTTTTACGAGTGTGAATATGAATACGTTATAATAGTAATCTTACAATTAGTAAAGCATGTGAGTTACTTGCATTTTAAGGTTGACTAAATATATGTGTTTTTCTATTTTCTATTATATGCGTGTGTCAGCGTACTTTTTCCCCTTTTCTATGCATGTATATTAAAGTTAAAATATAGAATTAAGATTATATTCTACTGATTGCTACGATTTAATTTTCAAAGTACTTATTCTAAGGAAATTAAGGTCCTCCACCGTGCTCATTAAGTATAATCATAGGTTAATGTATAAAATTAATATTTTATTTCGATCCCTTCACCATGTACATAATAAAAATGTTAGTATTAGGTTAATGTGGTCTTATAGTAAGGTCGCTCGCTAATGTTTATTTTATTATTTTGAGTAATGCTAACGCTAATATAAAGGTGCTAAATAATAAGACAGTTCCCTGTAAGCAGTACACTAAAAAGAAAATCAAGTGGTAATTTATAAAGTTAAATATAAGTATATAACGCAAAATAATCGATAAGCATGTTTAAAAGTATAATATGTAGGTTATATAAGATATAGTAGCATTAAATCTTTTAGCAAATGTTTTGTATCGTTTATTGCTTAACGTGTTCCTCGTGGAATAACCGCTTCACATAAAACTTGATAGGTTAAGTGTTCGGTACGTCCGCGTAAATCTATTATAGTAGTACGGCATTCGTGACAATCAATCGCGCGTTTAGTTTTTATTAATAACTTATAACATCGCCCACAGTGTAGAGTTGTATGGACGAATGTTCGCGAAATAAGGTGTAGCTGTCGCCACACTGCGTTTGGTCTATTATAAATGCAAAATGTGTGCTCGCTTGTCGCACAATCCGCACACAGCGCGAGTTCGGCCGCGATTTGCGCATACCATGCGGAATGACATATGAAGTCATAAGCCGGTCGTACGAGTGGATCTGAATAATCGCGGTAATAAATTGGTATTGATAATGGCGGTTGTGTAGGAGGGGGTGGCGAGCCCTGCGGTATGGGAAGCATAGGGCGCTCACCTATTAAATGATGTCGGTTTGCAGGTTCACCCAGGTGATCGTATGATCCACATTGTCCTCCCAATGCAAGTGGGCTGCTTAGCGATGTACTCAGGCCGCTCAAAGAATGCGACCCACGGCTGCTGCATGCTTCCGCTCGCGTTGAAGATGCCATTGCCACGTACTCGTGGCTCGTCTGCGTTGCCGGGATGTTGGCGTAACGAGGCGGAGGCCTGGAGACATCAGGCAGTCTGATGGTGCCTGTCACCTCGCTTCCCAGTGTGACGTCCTGGGTGATGCGAGGTGGCTTCGATCCGACAGAACGTCTCCGTTGACGGGTTCTTTTTCTTGCAGTTAAGGAGGTAAAACCCCAGGATAATTAGCTGTTGGTCGGCGATGTAGATTATGGCTCCTTGGATCCGTC
>NW_020214662.1:0-1287 GCF_003070985.1 Temnothorax curvispinosus
TACTTTGACCCGCCCGTGAGATATAATCGCAAATCAGATTAATTTTTAAAGCAGCATTAGTTTTATATATATGTATATGTTTTATATACATGTGATTGATGAATGTGAAATTATATTTTCCATTATTTCGATATTTCTACTGGTGCTCTTTTTCATCTCGTGAAGCGAAATGTAGATGCAGTTTTTATATAAAAAGATAAAATAATAGCTATGCATAAGTTAAATTAATCTGCATTCTATGAAACTTTATTATATAGTTTTTCCGTGTTGAAATAGAAAAATTTTTTACGCACACTTCTATATAGAAGAAATTTTATATATTTATCGATATTACATATTTAAATATAGATATATGTATATCATACCATGCTTTTGTATTAGACACATCTATCACGAGCATACACGATACGTGTACGTATAGTCATTATGATGCGTTTGTAGTCATAATTCCGAGAAGGTGAAAATGGAGATCAAAAATGTTTAGTCAACTACCTTTAAAAGCATATTCAAATATGTCACAGCTGTCTTCACGACCTATAAGACAAGCATAATATCCTGTAATTATTTACATACTATTTCATCCATTAGGTTTGTTCAAATTGGCACGAGAGATTCATTAAGAAAGTCGTACTTGATTCATGTATGTGTGGGTGTCTATAATATTACAAAGATAAACATAATCACACTCCATACTTAATGTATTTAATTCTAGTGTTACTGATTCCTGAAAAAATAAATTTACTTTTGGACACATGTTCTTACATCGCCATATGTCTTGAATGACAGATCCATGATATTCCCAGCAGTGATCTTCATGGGCAAGTTCGACATGATTACTACAAGCACGATCCCACGCGCTTCCTTGGTGGGAAGACGATACCATTCGAGCACGCAAGATGTTCTAGCTACTTTTTCTGCCTGTTATTAATATCATGAAATTCATGAAGCAAAATTCCCGCAGATATAAACATCGCTTTAAGAATATTACAGAACGATTTCCAGCAATATCTTCTCAAGTACTATCTTGTATGACGCGCGCGTAAAACGAAGCATTATTTCATGTATTATTGTTTACTGTATACGTATAGTACCTGAACGGTAAGTTGTTCACCAGTGTAACAAAACAAGAACACATTTATCATCTCGGATGTAATTGATGAGAAGTAGGAGCACATAGCTATCGTATTACTGTTTTCCCATTCCTATAAATGTTTCATTTTTAAACATTTCTTTTTGTTCCGTTTATTGAATTTTTCGAGTGTATAAAATTACAAACCATTATTATAA
>NW_020214663.1:0-8608 GCF_003070985.1 Temnothorax curvispinosus
TTAAATTACTTTAATTGTTATTCTATATACTGGCGAAAGAAATTTATATAATATATTGTACAAGAGTACAAAAAATAAGTCAGAACATAATGTCGATTATGCAATTCCCATTATTTTACATTAGTATACAAGTATAGATAAGTAAATATGATATGATAAAATATATTTTTAATTTCAGGCTTTTGCCCGAAAATGCGCAAATTAGTGTAACAGATTTCATCGACTCTGGCGTCGAACCAAGCTAACTTTAGTACATATAAGAATCTAGTTGCATTTCATCAAAATTTTGAAGACTTATGAAACAACTTTGCGAAATACGAAATACTTGAGATTATGTGATAAATTTTCTTTCAGTCGTATTACTAATGTTAATGTTAATGTTAATGTTAATATATTGAAATGTTTTATAGCATATATATATAAAATGTTGCAGAGTTTACATAAATAAAATATAATATACAATTCTTATTTAGTTCAAAACAATGAAATACAATAAAACAATGAAATAAAAAATTAATTATTTTTTACCTAATTAGCAATAAAAACTCTTTTAATCGACCCTAATGGCAATGATTATAAATCACTGCAACTATTACTTACAATCGTCATGAAAAAACGTCACGCATTTTCGACGATGGATATAGATATCACAATCACAGACGCGCGTTATGCGTTTAGCTTTAATTTAATATTATTTCACTATTGCACTATTAACGCCTTAAATCCTTTATACATATATATAAATTAAAATTTTTAATTTTTAATTTAAGATCTTTAAATGTTCTCTGATATATGTGACCTGTTTTTATCTGATTACATCCGATAGAAACAGATCAGTAGAGGCCCACCACCACCCCCGCCGATTTCAATCGGCGGTCCTCTCTTATTTACAATGTTTTTTTTTTTACATTTTTATCATATATTTTATTTCTCTTACAATTTATTTTACAACATATACAACATTATAAAAAAATTACATTATAAAATTGACAATATAATATACAATAAAATTAAATATAATATTTCTTTTTAACATATGATATTGCATATACAACATTCGGTATGCGTACAAAAACACGAAACTCTCACAATATAAAACATGTGGTTATTATGTAACATTTCTTACTAATTACAGAATAGCAAGTCCAAAATTTATTATACTTTATTTTTAATTTACGTAAGCAATTATGACCAAAAAGATCGTTAATAAATTTATAACTTATGTTACTCAATCAAGGAGAATATTAATTATTGTCATACTATACTATATATTTTGCGAAAAAGAAAATTACCAATATGCAAAAAAAAATAGATAAAGCTTCAATGTAAGACAATGATCAAGCTAAAAAATACACAACGAATGAAACGAGCACAAGCCACTTCCGATATATGTAATTTGTATATCCGTTGCAATGCGCGCGCGAGTCCCCTATAATTATATTATTATTTCTTTAAATGTTATTTGACAAATGTTAAACGTTTCGCAATATCATGCCTACGATTTTAATTATCTATATAATCGAGTAAACAGAACGAAATAATTGATCGCGTATTTGAATCCTAATTTCCGACGACGAGACAAACTTCAAAAAATCACGAGCAAAAACCGTATTATCGCCGGGTTCAATGGAGGATAACTGGCCCAATGACCAGATCAAGATCCCTCCGCCGAGTGGCACGCCGGGTAATATCCGATATAGAAAAGAACAATCCACATATATAGTAGAGAGCGAGCTGTACTCTGCTTCTGTCGTGTTCCACGGGATCATCAATCCGCGAAGAAAGTTAAATAACCCGTTTGAATACCAAAGACCCCGCTGCAAAAGGAAACGAATCTCAGATTTTCCACACTGCTCCCGATAGCGGTCATTTCGGCAGTGAGTTAACGACTATCACCTCTTGCCAAACATTTGCATAATGCAAGTATTATGCAACTCCCGAATATTTTCACGATAATTTAATCAATATTCATCAAAATTTCTTACCAGATCAAAATTCGAGCGCGAAAATATATTCTTCCATTATTAAGAAATTATACATTTTTTTATTACAAAAAACATAGATAAAACAATTCCTATCGAAGAGTGGTTACTAGTATATTGTGCA
Organism: Temnothorax curvispinosus; assembly: GCF_003070985.1. Lineage (NCBI taxonomy): Eukaryota > Metazoa > Arthropoda > Insecta > Hymenoptera > Formicidae > Temnothorax > Temnothorax curvispinosus. The sequence goes on from NW_020214663.1 coordinate 2,107, forward strand.
CCAAGGGGCGAAAGTAGCGTTTTTCAGACGAGTGTGAAGTATATTTATTATATTTATTTTATTATATTTATTATATAATTATATTTATTATTATATTAAGAATATTACTTTTATTTTGTCTTCAATTCTTTCTATCGAATTATATCCCCTTGTCTCTCTTACTCGAATCCCTACCTACCTACCCGTATCCCTACCTACCCGTATTCCAATCTATAGTCTTACCTATCCATTTTTCTTATACCTACCCGTGTTATAATCTAATATACAAAACTTTAATGATAACCGCGACACGATTTATAAAGGGCCTGATTTGTTGGTTAATCCAGTAGGATACCTAAACGGGATATCTCAAAGTGACACGATCACTTGAGATGTGAGAAATATGGAATTGGGGGTTCTAACACGCGCGCGATTGGGATTTAATTGCGATTTTTCTAATCTCACATGCGAGAAAATACAGAGAAGATAGCCCTTTGGAACTATCTTCTCTTGGGACTAAATAAATAAATAAATAAATAAATAAATAAATATATGTCTTTATTTCAGTTAAAATAAATAAATATATATAAAACCATTTTATGTTACCTTATTTCGTCATTGTAATCAATGTTGACCATGTGACTTACCTTTATCGTATTCCATCTTCTTTCTTCGGGCCAGATCAGACCTACGTTTGTCATTCCTGGCCATATGCAATCTGGTCACATTTCGACCAGATCAAAAGGAAGGAGAAAAATTCTTTGTTTCCTTTCTTGTTGAATCATTATCATCGCTGAAAGATAATATTACGTTCGATTCGAATTATACACGAGCATCGATTGTATAAAAAACAACGAAAAGTTAATTTAAAAAAAATATATATTAATTTATAAAAACTAACTGTACCACATTGAAAAATATTTTTACCACTAATTCTGTTATTTATTTGAGAATATTGAATAACCGTTTCTTTGTAACCCCGTTTTTTAAATTTGAAATTGTAATCAAGTACAGAAAGTACTTCGCTTTATATGAATTAAGAAAAATTAAAGCTACTACCACCTAGGTTAGAATAGATTTTATTTATTTTTTAATTTAATAGATACCACTTGTTATTTAAGTTTTTTTTTTAGGTAGATATCACTTGGATTGAATAAAGTAACAATTTTGTAATACATATGTACATATCGAAACTGGCGATACTAGCACCGCCAGTGTCAAAAAAGTGAAAAGGACACGACTCCAGCCAATGAAATGATGGCATGGCATGAGAGCGTTAGTAGAAGAAAAAGAAGAAGTATCTTAAAATACAATTTTCACATTTCGACTTCGCAATATCTCCGCTCGTAGGGCACGTAGCGGAAAATATTATAAGAGATACCCTCCTCCCAAGTCGACTCGAAGCTATCGATCAAGCCTACTTAGAACTTGATCCGTTCACTCGTTATATGAGATCTCAACATCTCGAGTACTCGCAATCCGTCGCGTCGCGTCGCGTAAAAGAGTCACGGTCGGTCTCGCTCCGCGTATACTTGGCGCGAGACACTACCGTGTCTCTTGATTAAGAATATCACCGCTCGGATCAGATAATTATCGGCTAGGAATAATGGCAGGGGGCGCAGAGATAGATTCGGCGGAACAATTACGTCAGGATATAGAACGACGTTCCCGTCGGCAATGAACGAGCCTCATTATACCAGCAACCACGCTAACAATACGCGCTCCATAGTCCTTTTCTTTTTATACACGTTTACTCTCTCGGAATTGCTGCTAAATGTTCTCCGAGCTTATTTCTCCCTTTAAATCGAGTAATAAGTCGACGAGCCAACTTGCATGCGATTGCTCCCTGGGAGTTTCTGAAACGCGACAACTCAAAGAAATGTTAATCCGTTGAAGAATCTAAATGAAAATATTAAAAGTTTTAAACTTAGTGTTTCGTTCTTATTTTCTGATAATCTTAGATTAGTGCGCTGAGAATCCTGGTTACTAAATATCTTTAATATCCCTGTTTCCAAACAATCGTTATTGCATTCTTGAGCGACATAAAATTTTTCATAAATTTATTAAGATTAAAAAGATAGAATTTTATTAAAAATTGGTTTACCGTATACTGACTAATAAATATACTGTTTATCTTAGGGCGATATTTGTCCTTAATCGTTCCTTATACAAATAAAAATTTCTTATTTACATACGTACGCGCATTTATCTACGTCCAAGGAGAGGCTGCGAATATTGCAGCCGGTATAGACTGAAAGAAATTTAACATCAGGTTCCAATCATCTTTGTCCACGTAATAGAAGTTTACAGACTGTCCCTTTTTTGTCGTGAACTCTGCGCAAACACGCGTCGCACCGGGGCCAGGCTCGGTAAAAACAAGCTCACCCGCCCCACGCTACAAATGCAGGCATAATGGAATTATATGGATCCGTGGAGCGGATTTAAATTTTCAAGCGTATAGCGTAACGCACGCGCGCGCGCGCGCGGGCGCGGACGGAGATCCGGGTGTTCGGATCTGTTTTATAATCCGTGCTATTAAAGTCGCCGTAGCATTTGCATTCTCCTGCTCGCGTGCCTCCGCTTCCGGCAATTTTTGGCCGGAACGGGGCGAGCAGAGGCGTGACGGGCGGAACATGAAATTCATGAGAGCACGCTGAACGCGTGCTCTCCGTCCGGGCTTCGCCAATTATTGTCGCGGGGGAAACTATACGGGATGTTTCGGGGCCCGTTTTTCGATTACTTTCTTCCTGCTTTCTCCAGGAATACGAATACCACGGAAATACCAATATAGGATCGATATGAGGCGATGCCGGGCGTCGTGCCGTGACGGATCAACAGCGACTCCGCTCGCCGTCTCTGCTTATTGCTCGTGGTTTTTCCAAAACAACGTCGCAAACTTTGCTCCAATTTGCTCTTGTTTTTGGCGTCGGCACAATGCCATCGCCACTTCAACAATCAGGCGTGATTAACTGATATGTCATAAGTTATACGAGCGCGTGCTCTATCATAAAAATCAGCTATTGGCTTTCATAACGTATACACAGGGTGTTTTCCCAGAATCACCCAACTTCTTTTATCCGTATGTCTTTCGACATGAAATACATCTTTAAATTCATTTCTCATGTTTACAAAATTTATTTTTCTGGACAAAAACTTTGCGGGAGATTATTGTTTGTGTCAAATTTTTAATATTAATGATTCGTCGAACAGTTAAGTCTGAAGTTAGATTACTATAAAGAACTAGTGAAAATCGATCAGAAAGTTTCATAATTTAATTACATTTCCAAGTAATCTTTTTAAGACTTAATTAAGCCTCATGGAATTCAAATTTATAAAAATAATTAATGCGAAAAGATCAAAGGTTAAACGTTTTAGTTCTTTCTGCATGCACATATAGTAATAGTTATAAGAATGCAAGACAGCAATTTCTATTACTTATATTTATATCTTAAATTTAGTTTTTACTATGTATTAAAATAAATTCACACAAATAGCTAGACAAATTCTCTGCAATTAAATTAAATTCGAAATAAAGTCAACTAATAATTCAACTAAACTGCAGCAAATATTATTTCTAAGTTTAAATTGTTTAAAATGTATTTGACATTAAACACATATCTACATCAAATTTATACTAATAATATAAAATAATTTTAAAATTATGAACATTTTGAAAAATAATGCTCTCGATGAAATTTTCATTAACCCGGAAGTTATCGAACAGAGTTACAATTTACATCTCAATGGCTCAATATTGAGGACACATTTCCGCCATTCCGTTCATATTTATTGGAATTATCAATAACTTTCCACTTAATTAAACAAATTGAATTATTATCAGGGTATATTATACAAATGCCCTCTCGATATTGGCGGAAAAAAGATATATTTCATTATACGCGGTGGCGTAAAATGATAATGATTCACAAATAAATTGTAAAAAAAATCCAATCAAATTTCGCTCCGTCCGTCTTTAATCTAATAAAATTACCTTCACACTCCGCACCAATATCAGGATCAAGCAAAATAAGAGCAGACACGACTTTTATTTAAATTTAATGTTTGGCAAAATTGCAACTGCAAAATAATTATAGTTTCTGTCGTTTCTGATAAATGGTGAAACAAACAATGAGAATAGTTTTCTGATAATCGATAAAACTAAAGAAGATCAGAAAATTTAGTTTCAATGTCCGCTGAAAAGAGGGTGCGCATGAGAATTGTTCGCAAATAATTCGGGACGATTTGATGGAGGGTCAAAGGGGTCAGCGAGTCAGCGATCTACGACAATGCTCCCTAAAGTTAACGAATGCCACTCACAATTGTCAGTTCGGTATGCGGTTCGACCAAACGCGACGCGGCGCGACGCCGGCCCTCATCCTATTGCTCTCGCATTAGTGACGATATCGCGCTTGAGTCTGACGCTCTCTCCCGGCAGTGGCAGTCACGCGTTACGCTGCAACCGACACGCACTAATTATGCAAATGAGTTTAGGACGGGCGGGGCTGTTGTTAATGAGCGACTGGCACGTGCATTCGGGTTACATCGAGCGCAGAAGCGCTTCTCGGCTGAGCGTGCACCTCATCCACGATCACGCACTCCGCATCGATGATCTCCGCGCCGTTCTCCACCCTTCGCCCCTTAGACCCTTCCTTCCACCCTTCGCCCTGTCGGCCGCATCAGTCGTGTGTCTCGTCGCAGCCGCGCGTCTCCCTCGCATTTTTCCTGCCGACTGCATATTACGCCAGGAGCGCAATATCGGTATATATTGACAGAAGGAGCGGGTAGAGTCCCTTCCTTCCGGTCCCCCCTCGAACAGGAGCGACGAAGCGTTCCGGAGCTTCCCGCATCTGCAGCAACGGTGACACTGATTTGTCGAACAGTGACGAACAGCAACTGAAACAATTGTATGCAAATAGGTACCTTCAAATAGGTACAAGTTGGTAAGATTAAGTAAGATAAGGGATTGGTTTACGAAGCATATTAAGGCTCCTGATGATCCCTGAGCCGAGAACTCTGCGTTGAGTGGCGACGCCACTCTCTCTTCTCACTCTCTCCAATGGAGAATTCTGTCTTGTGACATGTTGACAACCTATTTTGTTATGCGTGCTATTTCTTTATTATTTGCTCTGTGCTTGTGCTCTAACGTTTAACGTATTCGTGAAAGTCGTAAAATTGGCCGAAAAGTAAGATTTGCATGCGGAAGGAACGTTTTCACCTCTTTTCGATAGTCGTTAAACAGCTGTTTTTTCCGTATGTTTAGGCTTCGTTTTATGGCTGTTTGTTTATTGTCGAGAGAAAAGGGTAGTTTTCGGCCAATTTTGGAAGTGTTCTGAAACGATCTATAGTGATGTTTTATTTGAAAATGGCATGCACAACGAAATTGGGTGTTTTCCTCGCCTCGATAGTAAGAATCCAATATGGCCGCGGTGACTACCCAGGAGCCTTAACTTTTAGGGTTTAATTTTTAGGTCTGAAGCTAGGACTTCTAAGAATAGGACGGTATACATTGAATTCAAATTCGCCTTACGCTGTGTGTAAAACACAGGAGTGGAAAACACCCTGGAGATAGGCATTTAGAACAAAAAGAAAAAGGAGGAAGAAAGGAAAAGAGAAAGGAGGCATGTAAGGGCGGGAGAATACGAACGGCAAACGGCGGTGGCGACGGTAGAAAATCCATTCGCCCCGAATACACGGCCATTGTCAGAAACTCGACTGTGTCGCGGTTATTTCGCAATGTTCGCGCGCGAGCTTCGGTTAAACGAGAACCTTTTATACATTCTATGTACGCCGTTTCCGCTGCCCTTTTTCTCTCCCGTCCATATTTTAATTAATGGTAGCTTCCTGCGCGAACGCAACGCGCGGAAACGAAATCACAACGAGGCGACCGGAGTTGTTTTATCGCTCCGTATCTTTCTCTTCCTTCCTCTCTCTCTCTCTCTCTCTCTCTCTCTCTCCTCTCTACTCTCCTTTTCTTCTCGCACGTGCGTACGTTCGAATATAGAGGTACTCGAATAGAGATACTCAAATTTCCACATCGAAGTTGCTTTCCGTGCTTTTCTCTTCTTCATCCTTCACGCCCTATGTTGAGGCAATATACCTTTTTCTCCTTTTTCTGATCTAGATTTTTATGTATTTTCAGAAAATACCTAATTAACGTCCTATTTGTTAGACATGGATATAGAAAATTTTATATAATTTATTGATTCGCCAACTCAGTATAGAATGTCTGATCATTACTCACGTTTCTTTAGCTTATATATGTAGTATTGTACATCTAACAGTATATCTCTTTCTTCTTTTTCCGATTTAGATTTTTAATATATATTTTTTCAGAAAATAGTTAATGTTCTATTTGTTAAACGAGGATATAGAAAATTTTATATAGTTTATTGATTCGCCAAGTCAGTATAGCTTATATATATAGTATTATGCACCTAACAGTATATGTCTCTTTCTTCTTTTTCCAATTTAGATATTTATATATTTTCAGAAAATGGTTAACGTCCTATTTGTTAAACGTGGA
>NW_020214664.1:0-3433 GCF_003070985.1 Temnothorax curvispinosus
ATATAAAATTTTGAAAAAATTTGTATGCACTCTTGAAATATAGTAAAATATGTGGGAAAAGTTGTTCATCAATTGGGCTTTGTTGTTTTCCTTTTAAAAATCATTCATTTTAGGTCCTGTCACACTAGGGAAGCCCCTTAAAATATTCTTTTCTTTTCAAAAAAAATATTTTTTACTCTTACATCGGCAAATTCCAACCGTACAAAAAAAATAAAGATTGAAAAGTAATTGCTTACCTTGACGAACATTCTGGAGCAGTTTCCCTTTTTTGATTAATCCAACTATACATCCGATTCCACGACGCTTCTCGATGTCTTTTAACACTTATTCACATTTTAACTCAATGTTTTTAACACACGATACTTTTTAATACACTCTCACTCGATCACGCTTGATACATTATTTCGACAGATTTTTCGATCGATGTTAAAAGAGCTGCACGCGATTGAACCAATTAAAATAATCGCTCGTAAATTTATTCAGCACTCTCGGCGCGCGAACGAAAATTTATGAATAAATCCGGCGGGATATGCGATCGACGTCGTGAAAAAAAATGCGGCAGTACGAACCGACGCGAGACGGGAAACGTGGATTCACTCCCGACTTTTCGGCACGAAAATTCGAATAGTAAAGCGCCATCATGGCGGACGCGGACGCGATCGTTATGCAAATGTCGCGAGCAGGTCGCGAACATGTCGCGAGCGGAATTCCCGAACCGCGCGACGTACTTGGATTCGAATCGGTACGTATATGCGTTAATTCCAATCGCGTGATGTATATATATATATATATATATATATATATATATATATATATAAGTAACAAGATCGAGAGACGAGATCGTCTGTCGTTTATAGTTTCGTTATCTCTGACGATCGTACATAAAATTCGAAACAGACAAAAAAATGCGAAAAGGCGATCTTGCAACTTGCAACTCGGCTAAGCACGGAATCTGTGACGCGAATTGACAATACGTACAATCTGTAATCTCGTTTAATCTTTAATATCTGCGATTCTACATGTTCCTACGGTTAATAAGAATTCTAAAAAAAAAACAAAAACAATCGATTCTCAAAAGCTCGTCGCTTATATCAGATAATCGTATTTTCCAAGACATCTGTCTCGAGCATTATGTGTTTCATCGCAAGTATAGGATTATCACGTTTATTTATTTATTTTTTGTGTTGATGCCAACAGCATTAATAAGCTACAGGTGGATTATTAGCAAGATTGTCGACGTTGCACCAAAGTCCTAGTCGTTCCGAAAATAATTTATGCGCATCTTTCTATTGAAATGCTATCCGAAAATTTTGCAGATTATTATAATGTCTAGATACGATACAGAAATAATATATTTGCTTAAAAAAATAACATTTTTTATACGAGGATAATATAAGCTTTGTATAGAAATTATTTTCTTGTTACACGGATTGCAAAATTATTTACTTAAAAATTACAAAATCCATACTAACTTCCTTCTTAGAAATATCAGACGAAATTCGTTTAGGCGAAAGGTGTTTTATTTAAGAAAATTATTCATTACTTATTTTTAATACTTTTATTAACGCGACAATAAATTATTACACACAGTTCTGAAACTTTTATTTCGCGCAAAGGGCGTATGCAACATCCGTCTTTGAAAAGTAAAGAATATTCACGAGAGAGAGAGATAATAGTGGCGGCGATGAGGGCGGAATATTCTTTTCGGACAGCTTAACGTCCCGTACCACTTCGGATATTTAAAATGCAAATCTATACGCCAATAAATCTCTGGTATACGATTCGAGCGCGAGTGTTGCGAGGAGAGAAAAAGAAAAAGACAGTTTTTCGTTCTCTTTCTCCCCTCTTCTGGATATGCCTTCAAATTCTATGTTATTTGTCGGAGATCCTTCGCCCAAAAAACGGCGCTATTTCTATACGTCAAGATGTTATCAAGCGATATAGTCGATTTGATTGACAATGGAAGGAACCAACGACTTTGTAATTTTACTACGTAATTCTTTATATAAAGTCTCCGATTTAAATATTAATTTTAAACTTTTTCAGTCAATTGATCTCTTTATAATACTAAAGAGACGCTCGCGCCTGCTGCTCTCATATTTTTCTCAAAATCATTCGAATGATGAAAACACAAATATATCTTCTATTTTTTACTTGTTTTCTGGGTAGGGAAATGTCTTGTAGCCGCATGTAGTTTACTCGAAGCCTATATAATCTATTTCAACAATAAGAAAAAAATATTTTAATTTAAATAAATATCTAATTCTAAATAAATATGTGTATTAAGCCCGGTTTTCACACGCAATGATTAGTGGCGCCAACTGACTGGCATTCATTGGCGCCAGAACCGACTAGCAAACTCACAAGTATTTACACAGTAATTGGCGTATAATATGAAAAATATTTAACATTTATTAAACACACAGTAAATGACAGCAAGCATATAACCTCAGAATTTGAGGTTATATGCTTTGGCCAATAGCCGCCAGTAAACGCCACATTACTAGCGCCAGTTTGTATCAAGTGTTTACACTTGCATTTTTACCCTGCTTAAAATAATTGATAGAAAATGATAGAAAATTTTGCCTTTCCTTTCCTATGGTGATTTTGAATCCTTTTTTTCAGAACATACTTAAGAAATTTCACATAGTTAGATTGTTTTGCAGATTATCATATCCTTTGTAAATATCTTATAATTTTCCTTGTTTTTCTATCTTTTTCATTTTATATAAAAATAGAAATTGTTGTTTTATGTAAATTTTGATGGAAACTCATAATATCAGAGTTGCTATTTCTATGTCAATCAATATTTCTTCTATATCATAATTTATATAGAATCAAATTCTTATCAATGTTATTCTTTACGAATAATTAGAATGCCTTGATACTCGTGTTATTAAATGTAACTCTAACTATTATCTGTATATTAATTAATATTTTTGTATCATAAGTACAGAAAAATATCTAAAAACTTATGTATGTTATTCTATCTTATTCTATACAAATAATTATAATGCATTGATACTTATGTTATCTAATGTAACTCTAACTATTATCTGTATATTAATTAATATTTTTGTATCATAAGTAGGAAAAATTTCTAAAAACTTATGTATGTTATTCTATCTTATTCTTCACAAAACTATGATATGTATGTTATTCTATCAAAAACTTATTATATGTTATTCTACCTTAGTCTATAAAACAATGACTGATCAGTACAATCTATATCGGTACTAATTAGTCATTGTTTTAGAAGAATAAGGTAGAATAACATATAATCAAAGTTTGATGATAGAATAGCATATAAATGTATAAAAAAGAATAAAGGAATAATTTTTGTATTAAAATTTTTTTATTTAAAATAAACTTTTCTTTATTATACATATATATTGCATATAATGTTTAATGTATTAACATGTATAAACATGTA
>NW_020214665.1:0-1204 GCF_003070985.1 Temnothorax curvispinosus
CCCTACGAGCGGAGATATTGCGACGCAAAGTCCAAATGTGAAAATTTGTTATTAAGATACTTCTTCTTCTATCTACTTCTAACGCCGACGTCTTATATGACTCTACAAAAAGGCGTGATATCCGTACAAAATTACCTTTTTCCAAAAAAAAAGGTAAAAAAATGCGCCAAGTACACGCATAGTAGTATATATGTATTATGTTGTTACCTCGAAAAAAACAAAGTGGTAGTATTATACCTCGAAATAACACCCTGTACATACTGTTTATACAATGCGTAATACTATACAAAAAGGCGTGATATCTGTACAAAATTACCTTTTTTAAAAAAAAGGTAAAGAAAGGCGCCAAGTACACGCATAGTAGTGTATATGTTGTTACCTCGAAAAAAAAAACAGTGGTAGTATTATTCCTTAAAAAAATCTAAGTAACAAGTGGTAGACGAAATCTTTGTATTTTGAAAAATCTCGAAAAAACCTAAACAGTAGTATCTTCACCTCGAAAAAAAAACAAAGTAGTAGTATTATACTTCGAAAAAACCTAAGTAACAAGTGGTAGACGTAATCTTTGTATCTCCAAAAATCTCGAAAAAACCTAAGCAGTATTATTTTTATTTCCAAAAAATTATTACTCAAGTGATACACATCACAAAATTACGTTACCTTATCAAAAAATGAATCGCGCTTCAAGTGATCTATTATTACAGTTACAAAAAAGAAATAATATATCTTTTTAAATTACAGCGCCAATTACAGAGAACATATATTTTTCGAGATACAAAGATTACGTCTACCACTTGTTACTTAGGTTTTTTCGAGGTATAATATTACTACTGCTTTTCTTCGATTAAAATAAAAAATTGAATCATGAAGAATTACACAGAGGTAACAGTACAAAAAATAACAATATTTTATTAAAATACATAAATTTTTCTTGTCAAAAAACTTGGAGCTGCTAGAGAGAGAGAGAGAGAGAGAGAGAGAGAGAGAGAGAGAGAGAGAGAGAGAAAGAAAGAGAGAGACCTTTTACAAATGTAGATATTACTTATTCTATACTTATTCTATACTTAATTCTAATCGCTTTAAAAATCTAAACTTATCCTAACTTATCCTATACTTAGTAATAAACCGCATTATTCACCGTCACACACACACACACACACACACACACACACACACACACACACATCGCCCACACCCACTCGCT
>NW_020214666.1:0-3265 GCF_003070985.1 Temnothorax curvispinosus
GTCGTGCACTTTAGCAGTGTAGGTTTTAATTCCTCGAAATAATTCCACAACTTGCTGCGTTTCGTTGTCGGTGTCGTCCTGTAATACAGATTGTCTGATATTAAATGTGCTACAGTGATTGCCTCAATAACAAGCGTTTGTAGAATTTCTCACAAAGATCAGAAAGAAGCATGGTTTTTACTTATTAGGATGTATGTTTATACGGATATATAGTTAAAATTTGCATAATTATCAGATTACGTACAGATCTTTAAACATATTTTTTTTAAAAAAAAAAGGTAAAAAAACGCAGCAAATGTACATGCACATTTATGATCAAAATTACGAATAAATATTATATGGATGCCCCGATAAAAACTATTATTCACTCAATTTTCTTTAGCTACTGATTGTTTTATTATTACATTTATTTTATGATCTTTAGTATTTTAATAATTTTTTGATTGTGTACTTACTCATCTCGACTCTGGGTAATTGTGGAATGCCTTCTTAAATGATTTCGTAAATTTCCAACATTTGTTAAGAAAGATACTGTTTTGCCGCAATTATTAACTTTTGCCTTATATCCCGGTAATTCCGAGTAACATTGCCTTAAGTTGTCAGGTAGTGTATGAATGTCATTATCAAGAGATATTCCATGTACATTTAATATGTGTGCTCTCATTCTTTTTGTGCGTATTGTTGGATTAGGTGTCTTAATTTCTTTTTTACAGGTCATGCACTTTAGCAGTGTAGGTTTTAATTCCTCGAAATAATTCCACAACTTGCTGTGTTTTCTTCTCGGTGCCATTATAATTGTCCTGTAATACAAATTGTCTGATATTAAATGTGGTACAGTAATTGCCTCAACAAGCGTTAGTAGAATTTTTCACAAAGGTCATAAGGACACATTTAATTTATTAGAATGTAATGTTTATACGAATATATATGTAGTTAAAATTTGCATAATTATCAGATCGCGTACAGATCTTCAAACATATTTAAAAAAATAAGAAGTAAAAAACGCACCAGATGTACATACACATTTATGATCAAAACTGTATATAAATATTATATGGATGCCCCGATAAAAACTCTTATTCGCTCAATTTTCTTTATTTGTGTTGATTGTTTTGTCATTACATTTATTTTATAATTTTTGGTATTTTAATAATTCTTTGATTGTGTACTTACTCATCTGGACTCTGGATACTTGTGAAATGTCTTCTTAAATGTGTTCGTAAATGTTCCATACTTGATAAGAAAGACAATGTTTTGTTACAATCTTTACATTTTGCCTTATATCCCGATAACTCCGAGTAATATTGCCTCAAGTCGTCAGGTAGTGTGAAAGTGTCATTAATGTTTAATTGCTAAGTGTGCTCTGAATATTGTTGTACAGCTTTTTGGATCAGGTATCTTAATTTTTTTTTACAGGTCGTGCACTTTACCAGAGAAGGATGCAATTCCTTAAAATAATTCCACAACTTTCTGTGTCTTCTTCTCGGTGCCATTATAATTGTCCTGTAATACAGATTGTCCGATATTAAATGTGGTACGGCGATTGCATCAACAAGCGTTTGTAGAATTTCTCACAAAGGTCATAAAAAGACATGGTTTAATTTATTAGAATTTATGTTTATACCGCGGATATAATGTAGTTACAATTTACATAATTATCAGATCGCGTACAGATCTCCAAACATATCTTTTTCAAATAAAGATAAAAAGTGCACTAAGTGTACGTGCACATTTATTATTAAAATTGCAAATAAATATTATATGGATGATAAAAACATTTTTATTCGCACAGTTTTTTTTAGCTATTGATTGATTTATCAGTATATTTTATATAGTCTTTACTATTTTAATAATGTTTTAAATGTGTACTTACTTATTTCGACTTCTTGCGGAATGTTTTCTTAAATGTTGTCGTTAATTTCCACAACCTAGTAAGAAAGACACTGCTTTATCACAATTATTTTGGATGAAGTATCTTAATTTCTTTTTTACAGGTCGTGCATTTTTCCAGCGAAGGTTTAAATTTCTCGAAATAATTCCAAAACTTGCTGCGTTTCTTTCTTGGTACCAACTGTTCTGTAATACAGATTGTCTGATACTGAATGTGATACAGTGATCGCCACAACAATAAGCGTTTGTAAAATTTGTCACAACGGACAAAAAGAGGCCTTTATTTATTAGGATGTATGTTTATATATAAGGATATATAATTTAAATTTATATCTATATAATTACCAGAAAGTACATATGCATAAAACATATATTTTTCAAAAAAAGTGTAAAAACGCACCAAATATGTACATGCTCTATACAAAATCTTTATTAAAGAAAGAAAATTTTGATCTAATTTAGTTTTATAATGCCATTTGTTTTTTTTTACCACAAAAATACTAATATCAAACGGTTTACATCAAGTAAATATGGTAAATGAGTAACATCTGGTTTTTTAAATAATGTTTTTTTATTATACTTGTGCACCTGTTTTTTTTTTTAGAACAACGATACACAATCTGTTCCGGTTTTTTAAATTTTTTATTATTTAGATTCACACATAGAAAACACTCGGTGCCAAGTGTTTTGTATCATGTCCACTTGGCCTTTCTGTTGTCATTGTTTTTGTAGTAAGAAATGTTAGTGGAATTATACGATCAAATTAGATCAAAATTATTTTTAATAAAGACTTTATATGGAGCACGTACACTACGCGATTTTTTTTTACCTTTTTTTGGAATTGGTATGTGTTCTCTAAAGAAAAATTATATATAGGTAGGTATACATTAGAAGAGATATTTTTCCCGAGACTTTTTTGTATGAGATCACTTAGGAGAGACATTTTGACTGGGAACCCATCAGAAGTTACATACAATTTATGTATGTGTATAAAAAGTTTCTATATCCGAATATGTGTATTCTATTCCATGGCCTGTGTATTTAAATATTCATGACCAGTATACCTCTTAAGTATACACAGAGATTCAAGTGAGATAAGTGTATTCCACTTGTATATCCGGACATCTGTATACAGAGTTCAATATTCAAAATGGTCTGGCAGTTGTTTATACACTTCTAGTATATAAGAATAATAGCGAGGATGGAGACCAACGTCATATTACTTTTTTGAAATTGGTATATGCTGAGTTTTGTGTTAGTCATTATATTTGCAATGTATAAGTTTTTATGAAACCTACTAAAGTTGTTCGTATTTATATATTTATCACTTTAATTTAAAAATCTATTCTATGGAACAAGGTACATTGAGTATTTC
>NW_020214667.1:0-2684 GCF_003070985.1 Temnothorax curvispinosus
AAGAATTAATTAAAGTATGTATAGTTGTTAATAATTAACATTGCCAAAGTGTGTCAACTCCAAAGTATGATCATCTTTCAAGGTCTGATAGTTGGACCATTTGATAATAAGATATGACTTGAACATACAAGAGAAAACCAATTATAAGTATCAAAGAGTGTAAAATACATAGAAATATTACCTCTATCATGTTTAAATTAGCTGTTCGGTGATATTAATGCAAATTTGAACCAGAAATATGTCATTTTCCAAGATGTGATATTCAAATCCTTCGATATCAAAATATGACACTCAGTATATGAATTAACTGATTTTATGTGACAAAAACATAAAATATATAGAAAATTAATTAAAGTATGAATAATTATTAACAGTTAAGATTGTCAATGTATATCCACTCCAAAATACAACCGTCTTCAAGGCCTGACAGTCTGTCTAATAGCTGGGCCACTTAATATAAGATATGACTTTAAATATCAATGAGTAATCGCCATCCCTGGCCAATTCCTGACCGTTTACCTGACCATTATCCTGGCCGTTCTATACACAGAAATTAACAGTTTAACAGTTTATGTGTAGAAAGAGCTAAATATTGTTATTTTATGTGAAATTTAATCTAGAAAATATGTTGTTTCCATATAACATTGACACCACTCTTTGTCAGAATATGTATCTTAGTATAACATTATATTAACTCTATATGAAAACTATGAGTGCACAGAGATGCCAGATAAGATATATATAACTATTGCAGTTTAATGCAATGCTGCAGATACAAATTCAGCCTACACTAGCCACTCCAGTCTGACACTCTATATAGGTTATGTAGGATAGGAGAGGAGAGTCATAAATAATCAATATAAGTACACCGTTACATCACTTCCTGATTCATTTCTTTATTATAAACTCACAATCATGAATGCATATGCTCTGCAATAAGTAATTAACGGGAAAAAACACAATACAGTCACAAAGACTAAACAACTATAACAATCACAGAGACAACCACTTCAATTTATTCGATCACCCATCGCATTGCAATGTATTACTGAAACGAACAGTCGCAGTATGCAGAACACATTGCACATTGTATTACGCAGATTCCTATATATGTATACGCAAATCGATAACATTAGAAACAAAACCATTGTACTAGATTAATATTTTGTATAAAGTATAGAATTATTTCGCGAAAAAGAGCTTCAAGAGCATCTAGGAGAATAAGAGATTGAAATCTCTGCAATAGCACGCGGTGTGAAAAGTTAACTATCATAAAACTAACTTAATATTAGATATACAATAGAATTATCTCGCACGCAAGAACATATTAAGTAGATTAAGCTTGAAGAGCGTATGAATATAATAGAGACTAAGGTCTCGTCGAATTATTAAGTATGAAATAATATAAGAGTCTTAAAGTTTTGAAAGAGCCAAGGCAAAGAGATAACCTCATTATAAAATGATATATGTGAATGTGAATGTGTTCATGTGTCGAGCCAGTACGATAAGGCCCAAGGGATAAGATGCACGCACGATAAGTGCAGTCTCAAAAGTCAGTCATATGCACATCAGGTTCACAGAATAAACTTGAACTTAAGACTCGCGACAGGCAGCCAAAAGAATGACATGGCCAAACACCGCGAAAACTGCACAGATATATCCCCGATCGTCAAACGCTTGTCACTGTCGTTATCAAAACGAAGCCCGATAGTAATGAATTCTCAGTGACATCACAATTATGCAGTTTCACGGGTTTATAGAAATCGCGAGATACATAAGTACTTCCCGACGCGGTAAAACGACCGTCGTTGTCTCAGTCGCGAACAGAGGCCATAACGCTACGTCATATCACCATTGGTATATTGTCTCTAATTATGATCACGTCATGCACCATTACAGACGCGAAAGACACGAAGAGTGCTTAAGTCGGCCATTTTAACTTCTCAGAGTTAACGGTGAGAGACGACGCGAACGGCCATTTGTCTCTAACGTTCATATAGACACGAGGCGTGTGAAAATCGGCCATTTTCATGATCGACAATTTAAATCGTCGAGAAAGAGATATGTGCATTATGACACTTCTTTCCCTGTATCGATACAAGTATAAACGAACAGGCAGACACATATTTCAACCTTGAAGAGACATATAACTCACCAAAGTGAGCATATATATGAATAAATTGCAGCCAGACATATGTAACGTCCTTCCTTCTTAATTCTATCTTCCTTTCTCCTATCAAGGCGGCCATCTTCACATATTGGATGTGACCCAAGGAAAGATTTAATAAAAATTATATTAAATCGTGTACATCACGAATAATATATATACTGTTCGACGCACAAGGTCCGAATCTAAAGTGTGGATGTCCGAGCTTAGGTGATATTCTAAGGATTCGCGATATTTCTTAGTTCTAAATTCAAAAAGTCAGTCAACGGTCGCCATGCGGCACACAGGTCTCTCGCGAAACGCACAGCCATATCACATCGAAGACAAAAATGTTAAAAAATCTAAGTAATCTTAATAATGTCATTAACAAAATTTACATGGTTCGACTCGGAATAATAGCGCGAATCGACACATATCAGACACTTTCAAAAATTCTCAATATTCAAAGTCACAAAATCCCACATATACGGTGTTCGGGCGCCGATCTCGACGAGATCGTCCCGTGTGAGGTGCCGGG
>NW_020214668.1:0-5130 GCF_003070985.1 Temnothorax curvispinosus
ATCGTTGCATTCGACTATAAGGAAATTGTTTTAATAATTATTCCAGTTATAGTTTTATTTTTTATAATAATGTAGGTGTTTAAAATAGAATAAATACAAGCAGTGAAATGTAACTGAGGTAAACGAGCAACAGGGATTTAGTTATTTCAGTATATTTACAAAAGTTCTTCCTGATGAGCAGAGACACAATATTAATAAAACATACAATAGTAATCAAATAAATGGCAAACACAGAATAGTAGCACAGTTCAAAATAAAAGCAGAATAATAATCATTCTTATATCCTAAAAATAAGAGCAAATTAAGTATAATATATATAAAAGGTTGGCAATAATTATGTAAAATAATTGCTTCTTGAAGACACTGTATGTGTCGTGATCGCAAATCGCATTACTTTAATATCTCGCTACGAAAACTTAAACTAAGAATTTGAATAATGCGCAACGTAATGTCGAAACTAAGAAATATAAATGAATATTACTATTTCGCTATATAATTTGGTAGAACATGTAATGCCTCTCCCGAGAATCTTTACTTATTGCTACGGGAACGTAAGAGACCCGCGTGACGGGCTAAACAATGCGGTATCAAATATCAAGGTGATTTTGTTGCGATCTTACGAGCAATAGAGACCTTCGTTAGACAGCGTTATCCGATGTAATCGGAAAAACTTAAAAGAGCCTATAATGTCGTGGTCCACGCTTATCCGAAACACGGAAAGAAAAGGAAACGAAGTACTTAACGTTGAAGAACTCAGCTTGATCGTCATAGGCGACATTAACCAGGGATGCAATTCTCGAGAGCTAGCGTAATTCGTCCTTCTTATTAAGCACTCGTATTATTCGTCCCTCGTGCGTTGTCTGGAATGTTCTCGCTCTCTCTTTTTCTCTCAGGCGGTAATGAGCACGGAAATCGCACGCACGTAGGAATCAATCTGGTCGTGATCTCGAGGATCACACCATGCGTGGTAACGCGGACGCGAGGCCGGTACCTCGAAAGTAATTATGCAATGGCGCAGCTTTATGCGACACTTTCCGAGCAGAATATTCTTCCGTATATTCAGAATCACGCCTCGTACAATTAATTGATACAACCGAACGATCTCACTCGACCGTACTTTATCGGGATTACGCTTATACGAACAATTCTTACTAAACGAGCAGAAGGACAATGACCTCGAAACGTGCTTTCGATATCGCGGACCTTGAGCGAATGGCGCGGAACGCGGCTCGTCGCGTCGCAAGCACGGACCGGTAACAACAAAAGAGAATCGGTAGCGCGCTCCTAGCTTCCGGCGCCGTGGTCGCCGCTACGCTATCGATTTCACAAACGAGTCGATATTTTTGAGAACGCGCTAATTTTGAACAGTAGGTATCTATATGTATTTAATGGCAATGTGTGTTGATTGTTTTTAATTTTTGCAGGAGAAATTTACATTACAATAATGCCTCGTAAATGTGCAATATCAAAAGAAGATGCCATCAATGGCATCATAAGACATATTGACGATTTTAAAACAAGTATTCCTTGTTTTACATCACAAGTTTGGAGTGATTTAAGTAGAGAATTTAATACTGATTGGAATTCTCGTTGCTGGTATACAAATGTTAAATATAATCGACGAAATATCTTGACAGAAGCACGACAAAAAATGGGAATTATTGCCGAATCACCTAAAATTAATATTTCATGCTCTTCTGTTTTGTCAACTAGTGGAGAATTAATTCATTGTAAAAATGAATTAAATAATTGTTCTCTGATGCTGGAAGGAGAAGACTGGTTTGATTTGTTTTTAACAGCAGAGGAATGGTCCCAGATTAAACCTGTCCACATAGATTCTAAACGATCCAATCACACATTAAAACCATACGTATGGACAGATATAATTTCCACAGCTTTTTGGAAACAACATAGGCTTCCTTGTGCTTATTTTTTTAAAAGAGCTGAACTTTATATTTCTCTGAATAGAAAATATTTTCTAAAAATCATTGGACAATGTGGCAGTGACAAATGTAAAAATTTATTTTATGCTGTTGCTGATGAAGAACCAAAGAAAGATTGCAATTTGTTAATTCGTGTAAAAACTCGAAACACAACTTTTGCTGACCATGAAGATATTCGGCGACCTTTGAGAGGACTTCGGAGGAAAGAAATTGGTAAAGAGTGTGTAAATGAAGGCTGTGCTAACGTCTTAAAAAAACTAGTTAGACAGAACTTAAATAAAGGAGATACTGAAGGACCAATAATACCAACGCTTGATGTTTTACAACATGCAAAGAGTGAATGCATCGATGAAGATCTCAATATTAAAAAGGAAGATAGATTAAATCCAATTGAAACTTTATATAAAATGCAATTTGAGCCACCGTTTATTGGTTGTATTCAAGATGTTGCATATAATCCATTTTTTTTATTTTATGGGACGCCAGAACAAACTTCAGTATTTCAACAATATTACAGTACCGTAAAGAAGTCAATAATAAGTATAGATGCTACTGGCAGTATCATACAAAAATTAACACGACCAAAAGAGCTGAAATCAGCTCATATTTTTTTATACTGCATAGTAATTAATTTTGATAATACTATTTTATCCGTATATCAAATGTTAACAGAAGCGCAAGATGCAGATATAATACATTTTTGGCTACGTAAATGGCTGCGACGAGTTACACGGAAACCAACAGAAGTTGTTTTAGATTATTCAAGAGCTCTTCTTTTAGCTTGTGCAAAAGCATTTAACGAGATATCTCTGAAAAATTATATTGATAATTGCTTCAAATGTATCATGAAAAATGGTTGTATGACAAGTGATATTGTTCAAACTTACATTAGGGTTGACGTATCACACTTGATACACTTTATTTGTAGATGGAATTGTTTTAAACATCTTCGTCATACTGCTATTAGAGATTTTTATATACGTTGCGTTGCTCTGATGGTTGACTGTCAAAACTTGAAAGACTTTTTAGAAATCTTTAAATTGACCTGTGTGGTGGCTTTGCAATCTTATGAGGATTCTTTAATTCAATCCACATGTGCAGATACTGCCAAAAATGCACGAAAAAAATTAGAAACTTATATAGCTGTTAGACCAATAAATATGGATAATTATTTGCAAGTTATCGATTCTGATGACATAATAAATACTGACATAAATCATGAAGATTTAAACGATGCTAATTCTCCAATTGAAAAATTCATCAAAGATATAATTTTAGAAGTACGAGAAACAACTAGTATTGGTGTTAATTTAAACGCGTTCTTTTTACCAGACTTTGTAAATCAGCTTCAGCGAATTGGAAAAAAATTTCCGTTATGGACGGCTGTTGGAACACCATATTTTTCTGGCCACGCGACTTCCAGTTCCTGTGAAATAAATTTTAAAGATATAAAAGGGCGAGTATTATCAAAATATCATAAACATTTACGGGTTAATAAATTTGTTAAAATTCACTTATTAGATTTGATTGGAGGAACACTTTTTTTTTCGTCGAAATTACTTAATTTTAAAATGAAGAGATGTTCTGAACCTGATTCTATTGATAAATATCCGCTTCAATCTACAAAAGAAAGCAACGAATATAATTATATTTCGAATAACTTTTGTAACGATATTTCTCCAGTAAGTCAAGAAAATTGGCGCAGAAAGGCCGGTATTCCTATATTTCAATCGAATGTTGATAATGATTCTTGTTTTACTGATAACAATTCAGATGTGCATGTTGAACATTTTACTATTGATAAAAGTATTAATTGTAACAACTCTGAGGAAAATCTTATTCATGAAATAATCGAAGAAAGTACTGCAGATATTACGACTGAGAAAAATACAGTTGATTCAACCATTACAGAAATATGTGATAATAACACTTCCAATGAAAAACTTTCTCAGCCAAAAGTTGAATTTGATGAGATACATGAACCAGTAAAAGATCACTCTTATGCAATGATTAATATAAATAATACTGAAAATTCATCACAAACTATATGTATTAAAACAAAATCCAAATTTTTTAAACCATTTCCTGAAATCTCTCTTCAAGATAATTTTTTGAGTTCGAAAAAAATCAAACTTGTTTTCCTTCCAAATGGAAACTTGTGTAAACCTGTTAAAATTAATGATGATATAATACACATCAAAAACACATGTGGATATGATACAGTCACTGAAATGATGCTCACAGGTGCTGTAGATAATCCACATTATTTTGTCAAAATTAAACAAGAAAGTAATAAGTTTTTTAATTTTATTAAAAAATTGATGACAAATATATCTCTAACAAACGTATTAAAAGAACGTACTATAATCTTAAATGACATTTATTTTGACAGAATATTAATGAATAGAGAGAATTTGTTAACAATAGATGCTACTGATAATATTACACAATTGTGGACTAAGTTATGTGAAGGCTATTATAGTGCAAGTCAAACAAAGGACTGTAATAATTGTTCGGTATCTACAATCAACATTCCAAGTCTATCACCAAATCATTCAATTATTATAAAAAATGGTTTCCAGTCATTACAGCACGCATTACGGTTCTTCCCCAAAATTTACAATAAAAAATGTTCTTGTGGTGGATCTATAACTGAAACAACAAATTTAAATGATCATATTTTCATTGAATTAGATATTAGATTTTTACATGATGCATCAAAGACTAAAAGGTGTAAACTATCTGAAATACCTATACGTCGTTGACTTTGGGACATAAGAGATACAGATTAACAGGAGTTGCAGCATACTTACCAAATCATTACATAGCGTATTGTTGGAGAACAACAAATCGTTGGGAAGTATATAATGATCTTTCCAAAAGTGTTCGATCATGTTCATCATCACAGGAAATAGAGCCTCATGGTGCATTTTACATAATAAAAAATGAAAAATAAAATTTTATATTATTTTATAAATAAATACTCTTATCTCTAACATATTATTCTCGTGTTATTATAATATAATCCCTCTTTATTATATAATTCCTTCAAATAGATACTTGTTAGTTTATTTTATCTTCACACTTATTTAATAATGTTGCTTCTTAACATCAAAATTTCAAAAGAGTTGCACTGTGTATGTAATAACTGTAGGAGAAAAAATAAAAAGATTAAATAGCAATTTTT
>NW_020214669.1:0-2878 GCF_003070985.1 Temnothorax curvispinosus
ATATACACTACTATACGTGTACTTGGCGCCTTTCTTTACCTTTTTTTTAAAAAAGGTAATTTTGTACAGATATCACGCCTTTTTGTAGTATTACGCATTGTATAAACAATATGTACAGGGTGTTATTTCGAGGTATAATACTACCACTTTGTTTTTTTCGAAGTAACAACATAATACATATATACTACTATGCGTGTACTTGGCGCATTTTTTACCTTTTTTTTGAAAAAGGTAATTTTGTACGGATATCACGCTTTTTTGTAGTGTCATATAAGACGTCGGCGTTAGAAGTAGATAGAAGAAGAAATATCTTAATAAAAAATTTTCACATTTGGACTTTGCGTCGCAATATCTCCGCTCGTAGGGCACGGAGCGGGATATTTTAAGAGAAACCCCCCCCTTAATTGGACCTCAAGCTATCGATCAAGCCTACTTGGAACTTGATCCGTTCACTCGTTATTGAGATCTCAACATCTCGGGTACTCGCAACCCGTCGCGTCGCGTAAAAGAGTCACGGTCGGTCTCGCTCCGCGTGTACTTGGCGCGAGACACTACCGTGTCTCTTGATTCTGCCGCTAGGGAATTTTTAAGTCGATTCTTATGAATCAAGCTTGAATTCAATGTCTAGGTGTCCCAGGTTGCCGATGACGAGGTTCACATAGTGCGCTTCATAGTTTTCGGTATTCAGGTGTATTAATACCTTGAATTCGATGTCCACGTGTTCCAGGTTGCTGATGTCGGGTTCCAGATAGTGCGCTCTATAGTTTTCGGTGTCCAGGTATAATAATACGTTGAATTCGATGTCTAGGTGTCCCACGTTTCCGATGACGAGGTCCACATAGTGCGCTCCGTAGTTTTCGGTGTCTACGTGTATTAATACCTTGAATTCGATATCTACGTGTCCCACGTTTTCGATGACGAGGTCCACATAGTGCGCTCCGTAGTTTTTGGTGTCTACGTGTATTAATACCTCGAATTCGATGTCTAGGTGTCTCAGGTTGCCGATGACAAGGTCCACATAGTGCGCTTTGTAGTTTTTGGTGTCTAGGTGTATTAATAACTTTAAATCTGAATGTAGGACACGTAGATATCGAATTCGAGGTATTTAAAGTTATTAATACACCTAAACACCAAAAACTACAAAGCGCACTATGTGGACCTTGTCATTGGCAACCTGGGACACGTAGACATCAAATTCGAGGTATTATTACATCTAGACACCGAAAACTACGGAGTGCGCTATCTGGACCTCGTCATCAGCAACCTGAGACACCTAGACATCAATTTCAAGATATTAATACACGTAGACACCGACAACTACGGAGCGCACTATGTGGACCTCGTCATCGGCAACCTGGGACACCTAGACATCAAATTCAAGGTATTAATACACGTAGATACCGAAAACTACGGAGCTCACTATCTAGACATTGTCATCGGCAACCTGGGACACCTAGACATTGCATTCAATGTATTATTACACCTGGACACCGAAAACTACGAAGCGCACTATGTGGACCTCGTCATTGCCAACCTGGGACACCTAGACATCGAATTCAACGTACGATTAGAGTGGCACCCGTTTGACCACGTTAATATTGACCACGGTCCCGATTGACCACGTTGAAATTGACCACGTTGCGATTGACCACGTTGATATTGACCACGTTGCGATTGACCACGGTCCCGATTGACCATAGTCCCGATTGACCACTGTCTTGATTGATCACGGTCTCGATTGACCACGGTCCCTATTGACCACCGTCCCGATTGACCACGGTCTTGA
Source organism: Temnothorax curvispinosus (assembly GCF_003070985.1). NCBI lineage: Eukaryota > Metazoa > Arthropoda > Insecta > Hymenoptera > Formicidae > Temnothorax > Temnothorax curvispinosus. The sequence goes on from NW_020214669.1 coordinate 1,787, forward strand.
TTGGCCACCATCCCAATTGACCACGGTCCCAATTAACCACGGTCTCGATTGACCACGGTCCCAATTAACCACCGTCCCGATTGACCACCGTTTTGATTGACCACGGTCCCGATTGACCACAATCCTGATTGACCACATTGAGATTGACCACGTTGAGATTGACCACGTTGCGTTTGACCACATTAACATTGACCACATTGCGATTGAGCAGGGTCCCAATTGACCACGGTCCCGATTGACCACCGTCCCGATTGACCACGGTTTCATTTTACCACGGTCCCGATTAACCACGGTCCCGATTGACCACCGTCCCAATTGACCACCGTCCCGATTGACCACGGTCACTATTGACCACGTTGAAATTAACCACATTGCGTTTGACCACGTTAATATTGATCACGTTGCGATTGACCACGGTCCCGATTGCCCCCGGTCCCTATTAATCACGGTCCCCATTGACCACGTTGATATTGACCACAGTCCTGATTAACCACGTTGATTTTGACCACAGTCCCGATTGACCACCGTCCCGATCGACTATTGTCCCGATCGACCACCGTCCCGATTGACCTCCGTCCTGATTGACCACCGTCCCGATCGACTACCGTTCCGATCGACCACCGTCCCGATTGACCTCCGTCCTGATTGATTACCGTCCCGATTGATTACCGCCCTGATTGACCACCGTCCTGATCGGCCACGGTCTCGATTGACCACCGGCCCGATTGATCACGGTCCCGATTGACCACCGTCCCGATTAACCACTGTCCCGATCGACCACGGTCCCGATTGACCAGGTTCCCGATTGACCACCGTTTCGATTGACCACGGTCTCGTTTGACTACATTGAAATTGACAATATTGAATGCGATCTTGTTATCGCTGCATTTAATAGTATTTGTTATTTTTTCCCGAGCAATAAATTGATATAGTCGATACTGCATTATGTCACATTTTTTATCATTTTTCTCGTATATACAGTTTTCATATTTTACATATTGCAGTAATTTACGTTAGTATAAGAGGTTAGGAAAAATGTCATATTATGATATCAGCAATGTGCAATGCAGTGGTACGGAATTATATCCGACA
>NW_020214670.1:0-4447 GCF_003070985.1 Temnothorax curvispinosus
GGACACGTAGCGTTGATTCGCGCCTCCTGGAGTACCGTCCGGTTACAGTAGAGGAGCGCGAGGAGCACATAACCTTCGACATACACCACACACGTGACAAGGACCTGCGGCTCTTCACACTGAGACAGCGGAACAGCCAAGGTGGGAGATACCTCAATGCTTCGGCGGGGTTAAAATCTTCGTGACCTAACACAAAATGGCGACCGTGACAGGACACGTACGTGTATGATCGACAATTCAAGGTCACGGGTCTTATACAGAGACTCGGAGTGCGCGTATAGTAAAACTAACGTGCGAATAACAAACAACCATAGGCGATCCATAGCGAGGACAGGCAACAGAGAGACCGACCTGCAACGTCATTACAACGGGCGACGAAGGACGCGGGGCGTAACGCAACGAGCGCACGCAACCCATACAAAGCGTACCGAGACCGCACGGGCGTTAACAGGCAAGTTCGAATCCCGCCGATCGCGCCTGATACCGCGGCACCACAGGGCCGAAGGTCAGAGGCACATCAAGTAACGAAGACGCGGACATCGTTGGAGCAAGCCGGCGGTGACGTGGGACACCAAGGTGTCGAAGCAAGTGGCACGAAAAGTGCGAAATGTTAGTGCGTCAGTGAGTGAGGGTACCACGGCACGACACAGCTTTCAGCGAGCACCGAGTGCGACAAGGCCAGACGACGAATTAGTGCAACCGCGTCACAACAACGTGCGTGAAGCGTGTGAAGTTGCGCGTCGACAAACTGACGTCGCGACACTACCGAATCACACGACGACGTACGGGCACGAAGTGTACGAAAAGTCAAAGAGCCGACACAGTACGAGGGCCGCGAAAATTATTTCGGTTCGAGGGCAGTGAGAGACCGATCCGACGCGTCATAACAACGTGCGACGAACGAACGCGAGGCCGTAACGTAGTGCACGCACGGTCTAAAACAACGCGTCTCGACACCGTACGGGCGTGATCAGGACAAGATCGAATCCCGCAACCGACGTCCAGAACTTCGGCACCATAGGTCCGAAGGTGCGAGGCGGAAAGAAAAACAGTCGTATGTCGACGGTGACGCATACCCCAGCGAGGATCCGCACCAGGTCGCAGCAGCGGCCGGACAACGACGAAAATCACCAGGGTGACGACCCTTATAACGTACCACAAAATACCGAGAGTCATAACGACCTCGACGAATTGATACCGCTGGACAGAATAGTCCCGGTGGATGAGCAATTGCAACAGCAATACGAGGCGATTAACCTCAGTGCGGAGAAAACAATGGACACTCCCACGGAAAACGAGCGTAAGCTCCTTGCGCAAGTGCAAGAATTAACGGCGCAGCTAATGGAGATACAACGGGCCGCGAAGCAGCAGCAAAGACAGGATTCCGTCGTAACACTGAATACGGATTGTGGTCCGGCGGGCGAAAAGGCCGCAGAAAAAACGGGCTCACAGGCGTACTGCGACGAGGATCAGTTCAACGCGGGAAGACTGCAGATGGTACCGATCCAGGCGAGACTGCCGAGAGGAGGATGGATCCAGAATCCGTTCGAAGATCTAACGTTCATAGGGAAAGCGGACAAACAAAACCCTATAAGATTCCTCGAGAAATTCGAGAAGCTAGCCAAATACGAAAGCATATCCGAAGAGGAACAGCTGTCCTATTTTGGTAAGTGTATGAAGGGAGAGGCGAGCCTGTGGCACGAGAAGCAACGGGCGGAGAGCATGCAAGAACTTAAGGATAAGTTCCGACATAACTTCTGGGATCGCAAGGTGCAGATGCACTTGAAATCTGGAAAATACCGTCCGGGGACGGTGTTCATGTCAGAATATGTATGGAAGATAGCGCAGCATGTAAAGATGATGCGACGACCGATGTCCGAAGAGGAGTTGACACAAACCCTCCAGGGGCACTTCGATGACGGCATTGCGCGGGGGCTAAGGACATCGAGGGTGAAAACTATCGCCGAAATGATAGACGTGTTGGACTGTATGGAATACGAACGGAAAGCTCGGCAATGGAGTAGGGAACAACTGAGAACCAGTGATAAGCCAACGAGTCGAGCGAACGACGGGTCGAGTCAGACGACCAACCGAAGCGACGAGACGAAGGATGGCGGACGCCAAAACAATTTTGCCAGACGCGACGCGACGAGAAACTCGCCGCAAACAAAGTCGACCAGCTGGCGAAAGGCTGACACTCCGGATACGAGAAAGCGCGGTGGCGTTGACTTAATCGAGGAGCCCGATAGCGATGACAAGGAGGCGAAATCAAGGGTGAGTTGTCATACCCGGGATCCAGACAGTAACCCGAAAAGGGAAATGATGAGGCCGGATGAACGCGAACAAAAGTTAGCGCCCCGTGCGGTGAGGGAGGCGGTTAAGAAGAACGTGGAACGTGACAATGTACCGACAATCGAATTGATGATCGGAGCAAGCAGGATACTAGCGATCATAGATACGAGGTCGCGAATTACAACCATTACTTGTAACGCGTGCGACAGACTGACTAACGCCGGGGAGAGACTCGAAATCATTCGAGTGCCGGTATGTAAAATCAAAGGCGCGCGAAATTATGAAGGGGCACCGGTAGTAGAGAGAGCGCGTATCACGTGTCAATATCACGGGAAAAGATACGAACATTGGTTTTACGTGATCGATGGTTCACCGTTCGACGTAACTCTCGGAATGGACTTTCATTCGAAATTCGGTCTCAGGATGAACTACGATACGGCTAACGAGATTAGCTTTGCAACATCACTTGAAACTGGGGAAGATAAACGGTTGAGCGCGGCCACGCCTGAGTCAATGAAGGATGATTATCTGGAGAAACTCGCGCGGGGCGCCATACCCAGCGTTACGAGGCGAGCGCAAAGGGCGCTGTGCGAGAATGACGGGGAGCGCGGAACCCCGAATGACGGGGAGCCACGGGAGGTCAGCCATCCGGAGAAAAGAGCCAGTTATAAACGCCCGGGGGAAAACCGTCACGAAGACTCAAGTACGATGGCACAGAGTAATAATGCCATGAGACCAGGCATGCAGACCGAAAGAGTGCCCAGTACAGCGGTACCAATGCACGAGGGGACAAGTGACACGGATAAAATGGACACCGGATCGCAGATCGCGGCGATGACCGGGCAACTGCGCGAACAGTTGGAGAAGTCAGACGAGCCGATCAAAAAAGTCCCGAATAAGCGGTTCAAGCTACAGGGAACTTTCTCGAGCGAAGGAATCCCGACACGCGACCAAGTGCAAGTGAAATTTCGGTACGAAAGAAAGATATACGAACATCGATATTACATCGTCAATGAATTAACGTACGACATAAGGCTAGGAACGGACTCCCACACCAAATTCTGTATGAAGCTGATGTGTCACCCACGCACGGAAATAAGGTTTCTACGATCGGGAAGAAACTACGAGGATGGAAGCGTGGAAAAGGCGTATTACATATTGAATGAGATGATTCACCAGAAAATACTGAGTATTGAACCAGCGCCGGGATACAAGAGGTCGGGGCGCGGAAGGGTCGAGCCGTTCTTGGCGATCACGGAATTCGCGAGCCGACTGACGACCGAGATGAGAGGATTGGCTGAGGAGTACGGATTCACCGGCGCGAGAACGCCGAAAAGGACGCTATTCCCGAATGACGGGGAGCCGGAGCGCGCCTGTGACAATGACGAGAAGGACGGAGAGCCGGGAGGCAAAGGCACCACAAGGATGCAAGTAGTACACCGCAACCTGGAAGATATGAAGAACACATCGGCGAGCATGGAGATTTCCGTCGAAGCCCTGGATGAAAGATCCCCGACGCTCAGGCCGATGCAGGGACGGATGAGAAGACGCCGGGGAGTACAACGGTCAACGCGGAAGAGAACGGACATACAACACCGGAAGACTAAGAAGAAAGTGACCGGGATCCAGAAACGTTGGCGAGTGTCTCAGGTCGTGGAGAACCGACATCGGAAGAGGCATCGGGTGACCCGCGACAACGGTTCAAAGGAAGACAAGTCCGATAACAAACGGGGCGGAGGGTCGAGCGCGATCGCGAAAACCGAGCACGGACGCGGGGACGGCGAGTGTATGCGGAGTATTGGATCGCGTAGTGCGGTGGATCGAGAAACGACTCGGCGATCACGACTTCGCGGAGTTCTAGCGAAGCTGAACCCGATGGGCCGGCGCGGGGCATGTAGCGGTGAAATACACGCGGACAGTAATGCGGGCGGCGAAGCCACAGTGACCCGCCGGGTGCGCAACGACACCCCGGAACAACGAATCAATGCGCGGGTGCGCGAGGGGCCGTATACGAATGCGAAAAGAAGGAGTGCGGACCGAGGGAAGTGTGACGAGAGACGTCGGCGGACCAGAATAAGGCAGGAAGAGCGCCGGCGCGAGTGGCGAAGGGTGAAACAAGGGGAGCACCGCCAGTCGAGGCCGAACTCTGTGCTAG
>NW_020214671.1:0-7322 GCF_003070985.1 Temnothorax curvispinosus
TGACGGTGGTGAAAGTACTATATCTTTCTACACGCGAAGATATAAGTGGCATGCGGTAAGACATCAATTCATTGTGTGTAACACAGACACGCATGATGCCGAAGCTTTCACGATTTGCAATATGATAGAAGCAATTTCTGCCGTCATACGCGAATATCATGCCACAACGAAACAATTAGAGAACTGATAAAGAGCAACATGCTGTAAGCCAAAGAGCAGTTTAAATTGTCCATCAAATCCATTTCTCTCAGTTTCTCGATATAGTAGTGCACTACCCAATAAGCATACTAACAAATTTGAACGACGATTAATGTCGTGAGTACAATCTATGCAAAACGGTGCACGACACGTTGATAAAATGCTAAAGATACGAAGTACAAATTTTATAGAGAAACATACTGTACTCGTAGCAGTTATTTTCATAGCAGCGAGAAAGAAGCTTTTCTATCAATGATTTATAATTTTTATAAATCATTGAACATCAGTACTCTTTCTTTGATCGAGAAGTATCGCGAATATTGGAGGGGTATCGCTGAAGATTGGGACGCGAAAGCGCCTCGCAAGCAATCGACCATACACGATTAATCAATACAGTAATAAAAAAAAGCACATGCGAATATCAGATGAGAAGTTGTGCACAACAGCCATGCTAAGTAATTCAAAACTTGAAGATGCAGGCCGGAAATGTCAAGAGAAAGCAAAATTTCAAAAGTTTGTTTTACAGTATTGCCTTTGCACCGTAGATGAACCAACTGAAAGACCTAGAAAAGAAGAATTCGAATGGATTTTGTGTTGAAGACGATTAGTTTTCGCGCTTTTCGAACGTTCCGCGATAGGAATGCTGACGCTAAGTTGGTACGAGGCGGGCTGGGATAGGCCAAACCATCCCTTTCTTACCACCTGTGCCCCTGCTCCGATTTGCTCCGTATTTAGTCGCGGACACTAGTTGCCGGCGTGCGCGTGTATATCGTTACCAGAATAAAACGACTTTTGTACAAAACGGTGTGACTCTGTGCTACCCTATCTCTCGCAATCGTGCGTTGCCAGGTTATCTCAGACAGGCAGAACATCCGACTACCGGACAAGTTGGAGGTCAACGTCGCCGAAGTCAACGCGCCTGCGACATATCGAGATTATTCGAGAGGCGGTGACAGGCTCAGATGCACCAATATGGACGAAGGCAATCGAGGATGAGCTGCAAGCCCACCGGGATATCAGCACGTGGACTGTAGTGCCTCGAAGTCAAGACCGACAACTCATTGATGCAAAATGGGTGTTCACTGTTCAAGGTTCAGCGGACGACAACCAGAGGCATCCGACATTTTAAAGTGCGCCTGTGCGCTATAGAAGATTCAAACAGAAGGAGGGGTTAGACTACACCGAAATATTTTTGCCTGTCGTGCAATACGACTCGCTGCGTATTTTGCTGGCCGTAGTCTGCAATGGACCTCGAGCTCGTCCAGTTTGATGTGAGGACGGCATTTCTCTACGGAGATCTCACCGAGGAGATATACATGCGGAGATATCGGAGGGTCTAGTCGTTAACGACGCGGGAAATCGGGTTTGTAAACTTAACAAATCACTATATGGTTTAAAACAAGCTTCTAAGGTGCTAGAACAAGAAGTTTTCGGACTTCCTAAAGCGGTTTAATCTGGTGGAGAGCATCGCCGACCCGTGCGTGTTTTACAGTTATATTAAAGGGGTTGCAGTCTACTTGGCACTGTACGTCGACGACGGACTGTTGGCTACAAAATCTCGGGAAGTGCTCGACGCAATAATTTGTGCCCTGCGCGAGGCTTTCGATATCATGCTTGGAGACGGGAGCGTCTTCGTCGGGTTGCAGATCAAGCGAAACAGGCAAGATTGCACCATTTTTATCCACCAAGAAGCTTATGTTACGCGATTGATAAATAAATTTTTAATGACCAAGGCTAAAACCACAAGTGTATCCGCCGATCTGCATGCTCCGTTAATTCCGGCCGAAAGGAATGATTTTCCTTGCGTCGAGGTACCTTTTCGCGAAGCGATTGGGCTGTTAATGTTTTTAGCCACGGTCTCGCGCCCTGACATCGCGTTTGCGGTGAACGCTGTCAGTCGTCATTCAAATCGGCATAACAATAATCACTGGCAGGCTGTTAAAAAAATTTTTAGGTATCTGCTAGGACGCCTAATCTAGGTATTATTATGTACGGAAACGGCGGGAGCGAGCTTCAGCTAGAAAGATACTCCGATGCAGATTACGTCAGTGATCTTGAGACCAGAAGGTTAACAACGGGATACGTTTTCATTTTTGCCGGCGGGCCAGTGTCGTGGACATCCCAACGGCAGAAGCTCGTCACGCTCAGTACGATGGAAGCGGAGTATGTCGCAGCCGCAGCCGCTGCGAAAGAAGCCGTATGGCTTCGAAGAATGTTAAGTGATCTCGGGTGTCAATTTCGAGGTGCCACCACTCTTTTTGTCGATATAATCAGAGCACGATCCGCTTAGCAAAGAATCCCGAGTTCCATAAACGAACTAAGCACATTGACATCCGACATCATTATATTCGAGAAAGAGTTCATAACTCTGAACTCCATGTGAACTACATACCGACCGCTTTTCAGCGAGCGGACATTTTCACAGAACTTTTGTCGAAGGATCGTTTTAAGACTCCTGCATTAAGTATAGGGTTAACGAAGCGCTCAAACGACGGAAGTGTTGAGGACGATTAGTTTTCGCGCTTCTCGAACGTTCCGCGATAGGAATGCTGACGCGAAGTTGGCACGAGGCGGGCCGGGATAGGCCAAACCACCCCTCTCTTACCACCTGTGCCCCTGCTCCGACTTGCTCCGTATTCTTATCTCTCGCAATCGTGCGTTCCCAGGTTATCTCTATATTTTGTTTTATCTCAATAATATCATAAAGTATATGCGTCCAGAACAAGAAAGTTTTTCGTCGCAATTTTTTGTTTCGCATTAACGACTATAATATCCCTTTTTTTGTGCGAAAGGAGATGCAAATAGTAAAATAGTTCAAACTCGCAACTCGTGGGAAATGAAGAAGTAGTAATATTTCCCATATTTTCTTTTCACTATTGTTTCATGTTGAAGTGTGAAATAACCTTCTTTATTAAGGCTTTTACAAACAGAAAATTTAGTAAATAGTGGTACAAACAACTTAGGTATCTATCTGGGCAAGTTGCCATGCAATCTAACACGAGAGGCGTGCAAGTCGCTAATTATTAGTAGTGCCAAACTTGAAATAGTTATTTGTGTAACAAGTGCGGGAAGTTGAGAATTGGACACGGGTGCGGAGTAGACGTGATCACCCGCACGCGTTTCCAATTCTCAACCCGCACGTGTTACACACCCTATTTTGGCTATTTTATATTACAAAGTGCATGGAAAGTGGCCCATTATTGCGCGCGGGCCATCTGTGCGACAAATGGCCAATTCCACACACGAGTCAAAACAGTGCGGTAATGTAACATAATGGGCCACTTTCCACGCACGTGTGATATAAAATAAATATAACCAACTAGCTAGTATTGCCAATTACAATACACGAACAATAATACCACACATGTCATTGCTACAATTATTATCAATGCATCACTCGTCTTCAGTACATCGCCAAAAGTACAGATATGTACGACAACGATGCCTTTACTACCTGAAATATTATTATTTATGATCTATAATCCATATCATATAAGTATGGAATATTCAGCAATTATAAGTAATACAATAATGAAATAGTATATTGTGCACCAAAGGGAGAAAGTAGCGTTTTTCAGACGAGTGTGAAGTCTGCCGCCTGAGCCGAAGGTGAAAACGGCAAATCACACAAGTCTGAAAAAGATTTCGACCGGAGGTGCACACAATATTTTTCAGTTTCTACAATACCTTTACGGAAAGTTCTATTTCCATGCCCATAGGGAGAGGCGAAAGTGGGCAATTTTACTCCAGGGCTTACTTTTCTCCCTAGGGAAGAAAATCGATACTTTCCGCTCGCTATGCCGGGCGGAAAGTAAGCCCTGACGTGAAATTGACCACTTTCGCCCCTCTCTACAGGCATGGAAAGTCAAACTTTCCGTAGAGGTGTTGTGAAAAAAAATATAATTAAATAACAAATAATAACCAACGGAGATATAAAGCTGTTTGTAATTTGATGTGATGTAAACATTGCCATGTTAATTTTTGCAACTCAAGTTATTTCGATAATTAATAGTGAATTTCGTTAATAATTAAAAGATAAGGTTTCAATCTGTATATTGTTACTGTAAAAAAAATAAAAAAATTTTGTTTTAACATCAATTAAAACTTCTAAGTAATAATTATCATGATAAAGCTTGTTTAAAATATTTGAGTTTACAAGGCAAACATATGTAAGTAAAACCTTACGCTAGTAAATCTCTCCAAAGAAAGATCGAGGATTTTTCCGCTTGTAATCGTCAATCTTTTCTGCGATCTGACAATGAGGAACAACATAGTTCGACTTTCTTCGATTGTAAAATCGTACCAGAGAGAATCGTAAGCCGCACTTCCAATCATTTTACTCTGAAAAAAGGAAAATACAAGATTGAGATATCTGCGAATTAATAAAATTGCCATTTTTTTTCTTGGCGCTAACCTTGGCGCTCAGATGTTCACCGCAAAAACAGAACATGAATAACTCGGCGTTCATCGAGAAATAGAATAACAATGACTTTACCAAAATTTCTGCGGCATTAGGTGTGCTGAGCGACTGAAATTTCCATGTACGCGAACAATAATTTATAGTATGAGTTAATTATACACAAACACGATACTTTCACAGACATTTTTACAGTTAATAATTATCAACAGTCTTATAATCCGGTACGCAATATTTATATTTATAAATAACCAAACGTCACTTTGGACTTGTTACTTACGGTAACGATAATAAATCCTAAACAGCATATGATGGTCGTGTCTGATAAAAGCATTATAAATGCAATGTACGTGAAAAGATTTTCAATATTTTCCGCAAATATAACAATACGCTGGTGCTTAATAATCAACGATCGCAACGTAATTTCGTCCATCGAATCCACTGAACATTTGGAGATTTTTGTCAACGATTCTCGTAGAATGTCGATTTGACCACAGACGTGAATTATCTAAGGTTTATAGCTTCATGATCTTTCTCTCTTAGTAAAATAAAAATTATATCTTGTCATTTTTTAAGATATAAAAAAAAATATAAAAAATAATTTAGCAATTAATTTACATAACATATAAAATATTACTAATGCATATACGTAATATATTCAATTTAAATTATGGACAATCTTATCAGACATGAGATGAAATTGAAAAAGATTAAAAAAATAGAATTCGTCTCATTTTAACTTTGAGAAAGCATAATACGCAATTTAAGCTTACCAGAGTGACAAGAAGTGAATTGATAGTCCCATGACCACAGGCAATAAAAAGCAGATAATAATATTGAACGGATTGAACTGTCGTGTAGATAAAATTTGTGCTAATATTGAATGGCAGCTCCATCTTCAGAATGAGATCTCGCGCGTACGGTTCTAATGTCTCGGGACTGTTTGCGTTACCAGCCAGTACACCAAGACTGTAAAAAGTTACGGAGCCAACATACATGCCGACGATCCACCTCGAGGCACGACGTGCAAGATTTGCCCCGTCTATCATTACGCGCGAGCTACAGCGGCTCGAAATGCAATCTTTCCAATCCGCAGACATCATTTGCACTAGATCGTAAAATATTCTACGGAAAATCAAGTGCGCCATTCACATTAATGTTTCTTTTCACACCCGTATATCATAAATCAGATTAATTCTGAATATGACGCTAACATTTTATTAAAGTATCAGAAATAACAGGCAACTCACAATATGCAGTCATGCGTGTAATCTCAGTTCTCATAATTAAACTGATTGAAGAAAATCGAGAACCAATCAATTATTATTCGATACTTTTCTGATCGATAGTTTTGACAAGTGCTAATAATCAGACATGATGTGCATATTATTCCGCCTTAATATAATAAGTTTGCATTACCGTTGATAGAACCAAAGGATAACGAGCTTAATGTAGAGTAAAGAAGACGACATTGTGCAGCTAACACCATCCATATACTCGGCGAAGTCGTCCACATGAAAGTTCATCACTACATATCGATATTGAAAAACTTGAGCCGTGCTCAACGCTATGATCCAGTATAATCTGAATACCACAGTCGACGGTACATACGGCCATATACCGCATATATGAAGGGTGCACCTGATCAGACGGCTGAACGTGGTCCTCCCCATATTTCTCTTCAGTGACGACGAGAAACGCCTCGCCGACCAATCGCGATCGTCGAATAACTTTATTCATGCTAAAACTTTTCCGCAGGTCGACAACAAAACGCGCGACCTATGTCATTGACCATTGATCAATCACAACTTGTTAAATATTTCTGCTGCATTGCACAAAAAAAAGAAAAAAAAATTGTAACCATAATTTTATAAATAATAAATACATATACGATATACTAATAGGAAGGGTCCCCTTCTTTTCCAACTTTCGATTACAATACAACTGTATGCCCTCTTTAAAAATGTAACAAGTAAAGGAAAGGTAGAGCACAACTTTTACGAACTGCTGCCGTGAGGTTGAAATATTCCGCTGCTGGGGAAGGGGAAGCGTAACTTGGGATTCTCTCTGTGGTGAGGGATCATGAGGAAGGAAGACTAAGACGTATCGTAGGAGTTCGTCACGATGGAAACACGAGTGTAAAGATATCACAGTTGGCGCCTGCCAACTGTGCTTGCAAAAAAGCTCGGGCAGTTCGACAACGACAGCGCAGGCCGAATACCGAGTTACAGAACGACGGTATAAGCGAAGAAAAATGCAGTCAGAGCGAGAAATTGTTCCTTGTATAACACCGAGGCGAGTATTTCATAATACTGTATTACACTATTTGTGTTTATTATTTTTACACTACACTTTTAACATAAGTTTTATTTCATATAATGTTGTTTAGTTATTTTAAGAATCTTTCAAATCAATTTTCGATTTCAATATGAAAACGCTAGTAGCTGATCAAATTAATGTCTCTTAATTGAACACGTTTATTTTGGTCAGCATTTTGTTGTCTCGGTAAATTACATCGATCTAAAACATCAGCGATGTATTTACAGCACTGCCCTTATACACTACAGGCTAAATAAAGCCATCGCGAAAAAGTACCTCGGTAAATCGATGCTTCGTTACCCCTGCTTGTCTACACTCGTACACTTGATGCAAAACTCCGGCTCTTTGAATAGAAAAATTGTTAATCGTGTAAACGACTGACGGTGGT
>NW_020214672.1:0-1135 GCF_003070985.1 Temnothorax curvispinosus
CTGTCATAGAAAAATGTGTTAATGTGTTTATTTAATAGTTAGCATTGAATCCATGGAAAAAAATAAATTTTTAGTTTGTCCAAAACTAATATGGCGGCTAAATTATCCGTGAAATGCTAAAAAATAACTATTTTGTTCTTTAAAACGTACAAACTGCGTTTAATTTTCATGAAAATTTATATCATGATACATTTTAAGATGTTGATCATAAATTAACAATTGGGACGTCGTATTTGAATATAACGAAACCCAATATGGCGGTTGTATATTCGAAAAATGCTAAAAAATAATGACGTCGATATTCAAATCATACAGACTCGTTCTAATTATTATTAATTTGAGTGTTACGGTATTTTTTAATTGCTTTTTTTTATTTACTTTTTTAAATTTTTATGAATTTTTATTATTTTTTTATTTTTTGACTATAATTTCGTTATTGCGGTGACAAAATTTGAACGTAGTTGATCAAATATGATTTTTCCAGTAAATACAGAATAATTTTTGAATAAGTAAGTGAAGGCAAGACAGGTAGTTTTTCGAGCCAGTAAAGGCAAGAGAGACAGATTGTCCGGCCAGTGAAGGCAAGAGAGACAGACTGTCCAGCCAGTAAAGGCAGGAGAGACAGACTGTCCAGCCAGTGAAGGCAAGAGAGACAGACTGTCCAGCCAACGAAGAAAAAAAATTATTCTGTATTTACTGGCCGGACAATCTGTCTCTCTTGCTTTCACTGGCCGGACAGTCTGTCTCTCTTGCCTTCACTGGCTGGACAGTCCGTCTCTCCTGCCTTCACTGGCCGGACAATCTGTCTCTCTTGCCTTCACTGGCTCGAAAGACTACCTGTCTTGCCTTCACTTATTCAAAATGTATTCTGTATTCACTGGAAAAATCATATTTGATCAACCACGTTCAAATTTTGTCACCGCAATAACGAAATCATAGTCAAAAATAAAAAAAATAATAAAAATTCATAAAAATTTAAAAAAGTAAATAAAAAAAAGCAATCAAAAAATACCGTAACACTCAAATTAATAATAATTAGCCGCCATATTGATTTTGGACAAACTAAAAATTTATTTTTTCCATGGATACAATGCTAACTATTAAATAAACACATTAACACATTTTTCTATGACAG
>NW_020214673.1:0-1417 GCF_003070985.1 Temnothorax curvispinosus
CATTACGAGCCAAAAAATGAGTATATTAGTTTTATTTAGTTAATAAGTTTAATTGTACCTCAAAATTGTACTGTGAGTTAAAATGAAAGATTTAATTACTTTTTTCCATAAAAACCTTTAACATAATTGTATTTTTTTTAAAGAAAAATATTACTTTCTTTGTTCGATACAAAGTATATTGTCATACGTTATGTTCTGCTTTACATTATTGCAATGTGATACATAGAATAAAATTATACTTTATGATATAAAATGCAAAATTAGCTATTACGTTTATTATTATTAATTAGCTATATCTATTAGATTTTTTAAAAAAGAAAAAATTTAGTTATCAGATATTAAATAAGAAAACTACTGTTTTGGTTAACATTAAAGAAATATTCATTGTACAACGGATTATTATACTTTTAGACATAATAGGTATGTAAAACGTTTATGTTTTAATCATATGCAGTTAAATAAATATGTACAAACATTTTTTTGTAATACTCTATTTCTTCAAAAGGTTCCTTTAGTTCTTTATATTATTGTCTACAAAAAATGTGAGTTTTATTTTGTAACAAAATTAACAATAAACTGAATAAAATCTGTAACTCTTATTAACGCAAATTACTCTCATTCTCTCGGCGCCATATTCCGTCAGCACTTGATGAGCAATTGAAACTTCTTTAAAAGTTACCTGTAATAATATATTACGTATAATCCGTCTCATAAATAACTAATATACACGATGTTCCAATGAACTGTACCCAACGCTCGTTGAAAGGTAAAAGGGATCAAGATAAACGTAAAAGTCCTCCACGATTTTGCGTTATTCGCAATAATTATTGAATTATTAAACGTACAAATGACAGTGCGTGGAGCAAAGCGCTCGAACTGCTTGAGTTGTAGCACGGTCCAGTGTGTCGGCATTAATTGCTCGATGCGTGAAAAAGAAAAGAGAAACACATCGCAGCCTGTGCTTCGTGCTTCCAACGTCGTTCTTTCTTTTTGCCGCGCATCGAAAGACAATGCTTGATACAATGGGCCGTGCTATATAGCTATATAGCTTAGGCGGCTCGAGCGCTTCTCTTCGCGCGCTTTCACTTGTACGATTTTAACATTTAAAAACTCGATAATTATTGCGAATGCCGCAAAATGGTAGGCGATTTTTATGTTAATCTCGACTCCTTCTACCTTTCGACAAGCGTTAGGTAGTGCTTTGAGACACTATGTATATGATGACACTATGTATATGATGATATTTTGGACGATTGCGTCGTCTCGTAAATAATCGCTAAGATTTCTTTTTATTTTGTTGTTGTTTTTATATCTTTTTATTTTAACATTTTCAATGAGAACATTTACAATACAATATTTATTTTCTTGCTTAACATCCTTATCTTCTTCGACGTCGTCCTCGACCTCCTCGCTGCTT
>NW_020214674.1:0-2565 GCF_003070985.1 Temnothorax curvispinosus
CCTGGGACACCTAGACATCGCATTCAACGTATTATTACACCTGGACACCGAAAACTACGAAGCGCACTATGTGGACCTCGTCATCGCCAACCTGGGACACCTAGAAACAAAAGAACATCTCTAACAATACAGCCAATTACACCATCGAGGAGGCTATCTGCAAGAAACATTTTGCGGACAACGTGTCTCAAAACCAGTCTGGTAGATACGTCGTGAAACTTCCGGTCAAGGAGTATGTGATGGCCAAAATCGGGCAGTCTAGAGACATCGGGCAGACATCGCGATGAAGCGACTGCTAGCCATGGAAAGGCGTTTCAAACGTGATCCAACCGTAGAGGAGCATTACGTGCGCTTTACGCAAGAGTACGGCGCACTTGGCCACATCTATACTATCCATACTATTATTATAAAGCAACAGGGTTTGCATTTTTTTTGTTCGCTATGATCTCGGAAACCAATGGACCGAATTTTTACCAAACGTATATGAAATAGGGGTAGAATTTCCCGGGGAGTGTTATAGGGTGTATAGTTTTTCGTTACCGATCTTATGGAAACCGGTTTTTTTAATTTCTTCAATTTTTCGGTAAATAATTGACGGAATTTCAAAGAATTGTATATAAAACGGGTAGAATTTTCCGGGAAGTGCCATAAAATGTATAATTTTTCATTACCGATTTTTTGGAAGCCGGTATCAAAATTTTTTCCATTTTTCGGGAATTAATTGACCGAAACCAATGGACCGAATTTTTACCAAACGTATATGAAATAGGGGTAGAATTTCCCGAGGAGTGCTATAGGGTGTATAGTTTTTCGTTACCGATCTTTTGGAAACCGGTTTTTCTAATTTCTTCAATTTTTCGGTAAATAATTGACGGAATTTAAAGAATTGTATATAAAACAGGGGTAGAATTTTCCGGGGAGTGCCATAAAGTGTATAGTTTTATAAAAAAAGTTCCCCAAAAAATTACGTTTTTTTTTAAATAATTTTTTTTTAAACGACTTTTACCCCTATTTTACATACTTTTGGTAAAAATTCGGTTGAATAGTTTAAGAGTGTATAAAGAACAGACATACATACATTTATACATACAGACATTCTATTTTTTATATATAGATTACATGATATGTGAAACAAGTAACTTATAAGTCATTCGTTGCTAAGTCATAAAAGACTGTATAAGCTGATAGTTTCACATATTATATGTTAGTCATTTTAGTAATCTGTCACCGAGACGTTTGAATATACTAATATATATTTTAAAAGATATATTTAAGATTATATTTATTAAAATGGAAAATTTTAACAACGGAGTGTCGAGTGAAGAAGTTAAAAAAAGTAAAAATTACTATTTTATATTATATTATATAAATAATAATTTAATAAATAATAATAATTTAATTTTTTTTAATAAAAAATAATATTTTTTAAATTCTTTAGTTTTGGATGATGGTATGGACGAGGAACTTCTTGAATTTATGATAAAATATGAAGAAACTCTATTATGGATAAAAGGTATTATAGATGAAATACTTTTGAAAATTATAAAAGAAGAGACAAAGAAACGAAAGCTTTTTAAAGAAAATCAAAATAATATTGAAAAAAAAGCAAGAGAAAATTAATAAAATAGAGAGAAAATAAACGAAAGAAAAAAAGGTTAGGTGTATATAATATGTGTATATAATATGTGTATATAATAAATATGTGTATATAATAACATCTTAATTTTAATATAACAATAAGATATATAGTTAGATCTTTTTTATTAAATTCAGATACACAAGCTCCAGATTCCAGCAAGTCAACAAGCACATTCATGCATGTGCTCTGTTCTGATTTGTTAGAGGACAACGTAGATTGTATCAAAAGAAATAAATTTATCATAGCGGAAAACAGAAGCTAAAGAAATATGTGGATTATAATGTAATTTAAAAAAAATTATTGTATGCATATATATTATTTCATTACGGCTATAAATCTACGCAAATAAAATGGTTTTTACCGTGTATGTTTTCGTTAACGAAAAATATACTTTTTCCCTTTATATAATAGTAGAGATAATTAATTAATCAATATCAAAAGTCGCTAAATTCACATATTAAATGTTAAAATAAAAAATTGATGTATATTTGAGAAAATGATTCGTCTTTTGTCTGGACGATTATCGATCTTTGAAATTCATTACAAATGCAAAAAAGCGAATGAAGTCAAACAGATTTGAATGTAAATCGTATAAGGAAATAATATTTGAGAAAAAGAGAGTTACTTGAGAGAAATTGAAAGTTAACAACAGGTGTAAATTGAGTGGTTGCGAAGGAGAGAAATTGAGAGTTAACAGATGTGAATATAATGGATGTGAATTGATATGGTTGTGACAGGGAGATAAAACGTGAAGAGGAAGGGGAAGATAAAGTAAATTAAGGCTAAAATAAAAATGAAAATGTATTATAGTTAATAATTAAAGTTACAATAAATATTTATTTTATAATTTAAATAATAGAAAAATAGTGAGGAGAGAGAGAGAAGGATTGAGATAAAACAGAGGTAAATAAAGAAAGAGACGTTTT
>NW_020214675.1:0-7105 GCF_003070985.1 Temnothorax curvispinosus
TATTTGAGTATTGCTGCTGCCGTGAGCTGCCTTCGGGCTGTTTTGTTGCAGATTCAAGCAGGTTTTTTGTTGCTTGTCACGGGCCCTATTCTCTCTCCTGAATGTTTCAACCTAATTCTGAGAGTTTCCGTGACGAGTTTCTTTTGCATTCTAACCTCATTCTTGGAAGCATCGGGGAATTCTTGGAATCTACCGAGTGGATCATTGCCCCTGCCGCGCGTGCGCCGCTCCGTTTTCGAGCTGTTCTTCCTGCTGTAACTGCACTATAGTGCCTGCTGGATCTGCGCGAACTGCTGTACTTTCTTCTGATTGGTAGTGTTAACACGTGTGTCTTGTACACCTGCTTCTTCTGCACTCTGCTGCTGGTACGCGTGTGGCTCGAATACGACCTGGTTGTGCGAGTGACTGTGTGAAGGCTTCAGGCTATTGGCTGCGCCGTGAAGTGTCCACTGGCGCGCATGCGCTTGTTACAGAACCGCATGAGACTTAGTATAGTTGTAGAGCGTCGTAGTTGCATCGTGTGACATAGGCCGTCTAAGAATTATGGAACCGCGTACATGTGCCAGATGTAAAAAGACGATCGCTAATCAACTACTTGAGTGTGTGGAGTGTAAGAGGATCTTCCATCCTAGTTGTGTCAAACCGTATGCTACAACAAAATATGCGGATACGTGCTGCAAGTCTCTTGCGGCCTCATTAGACACACCTCTTACACCTATCTCTGAACCGAGTGCACACTCTTTCGATTTTACGAGTGGATCGTCGGCCACTCAGGGACAAGCGCAGTTGCAGGAGCAGATCGCGACCAATGTGCTGCTGCAAAGACTATCTGACCAACTGAGGGAGTCAGACGCTAAGCTTTCGGCTTTTATTGAAGATCAGAAGCGTATTAACGTCAAGATTAGTGATAAACTGAATAGACTTGATCTTATTGCTAACACGGTTGCCCAGAGTGCGTTGCGCATCGATAAACTTGAGCAGGAAAGTTCTGCTCTTGCTTGTGATATCCGGGACTTGAAGGCTGCTCAGTCTGTTCCGCACACTCGAGATGAAAACGAAAACAAACTAGTTATCTCGGGAGTCCCTAAAGGGTTGTCGATCACTCCTTTGGAGTTGGTCAGTAATGTATTTAAAGTATTGGATATTCCAGACCTCTCTAGCCACGTTCTCGGCATTAGACCTATGGCGCGGAAACCGCGAGTGACCGTAACTTCTGACAGTCCTTCGAGCCCCGTAGGTACAGACTCGCTCATAGTCACCCTAACTTCTGGTGCAGTCCGTGATACAGTAGTAGCCAAAAAGAAAGTAAAACGGTCTCTTAAACAGCGTGAGGTCTGTGACGTTGACTCTGACCGTAACATTTATGTGAATGAGTTGCTGCCTAGGGCCACGTATGATTTGCTGCAGCGGACTAGACGTGTTGCTGGAGATAAGTCTTATAAGTATGTCTGGATGAGAGGATGTCGAATATGTGTCAGATTATCTGATGGCGCTCCGATTATCTTTATTGACTCCGACTCAGACCTCGCCAAGATTAATTGACAGAACCGAACACGTTGCGCGACATCCCCTGCTATTCATCACGCTTCAGCATGCTGCCTCCGCGTAGCTCAGTTTAATGCGAATTCACTTCGTGGTCACATGGACTCAGTAAGACTGCATTTTAATTCTAATGTATACCACATTATCTCCGTGTCCAAAACATGGCTAAATGCTGAGGTTGCTGATGATCTCGTGGCCCTGGACGGTTACTTTCTGATCCGACATGATCGCGTTGGTATGAGGGGTGGTGGAGTTGCCTGCTATATTCACAGCTCAATGAGGGTTGCGGTTATTGCCACTTCTGCAAGAGGTGATGTGAATGCTCCCGAATATCTCATTTGTGAGATCCGTCTACCGAATGATGAGTCTGTTTTATTTGCATCGGTTTATAGGAGACCAAAAGGCCTTCTCCTGAGTGAGTTTACTGAGGCACTCCTTAGTGTATCGCACCTATATAAAAATGTAATTATTGGCGGTGACTTTAACTGCAACCTTCTTACAAGCAACTTTGAGGCCGACTATTTCCGCGAACTCATGTCAAGTATGGCGATGCATATAGTACAGTCGGAGGCTACGCATCACACAGCCTCCGCCGACTCGTGGCTTGATGTTTTAGCGGTGGATGACAGCGAAAAAATAATGTCGTTCACTAAATCTGAGTGTCCGTTTATAGCTGGTCATGACCTTATAGAGCTGTCGCTTTCTCTGAGCACTAAACTGGAAATTGAGCGTACCATTACGAGGCGTAGTTATAGATCCATTGACTATAACGAGTTTTGTGATCATCTTCACTCTGTAATTAATGAACCTTTATCCGTCGTGACCGGTGGAGCTGGCGTGGAGCCAGATGACCGGATAGGCGTCGTGGATGCTGAGGGGCTTTGTGTGAGATTGTCGGACACTCTACTACGAACATTAGACGTGTTTGCCCCTAAGCAGGTATTTACGGTTAAGAGGCCCCCGGTACGATGGCTCACGGATGAGCTAAGGGCTAAGATTCGTACTCGAAATCGGCTATACAACCAGGCGAGGCGTTCCGGAGGTTTACTTGACTACGCCACTTACAGACTTTTCCGAAACCAACTTAATTTAGATATCAAACGTGTTAAAAGTGAATTTCAGCTTAATACTCTCAAAGATATCACTGACCCTGCTAAACTTTGGAGAGAACTAGCACGGTTAGGTCTTGCGAAGTCAACTTTGGTCTCCCCTTTACACTTTTTCACATCCAATCAATTAAATTCATTCTATGTTTCGGTCTCTAATGCTCAGCCACCTTGCTTGTATACAGACTTTAGTACTACTGTTGCTTTGATGACTCGATCATCCCAGAGACCAGAGTTCGTGTTCTCTGCAGTAACACCCGATATGATCCTCAAACTTATCTCAAGTGAACCACTCCATTCCTATGCATCTGGTTCAGATGGTATACCGCTCTGTGTTCTTAGGATTGCATGGCCTGTAATTTCGTCTCACTGCTTTGTTCAACTGCTCATTAGAAACTTCTTCTTTTCCACCTCAATGGAAGCGTGCGCTAATCCGCCCTCATTCGAAGATTCGCATTCCATTGTCCCCATCTGATACAAGACCTATAGCCAATCTACCAGAGCTGTCAAAATTACTGGAAAGGATTGTGGCCTCACAAATCGCCGATTACTTAAGCAAGCATAACATCATTAATCCTAGACAGTCTGCATATTGACCGTGTCACAATACACAGACAGCGCTTCTGCGGGTGTGCGATGACATCAGGGAAGGTATCGATAGTGGTCTTATCACAATTATGATCCTCTTCGATTTTAGTAAGGCGTTTGACACCGTTCCACATCTCATACTACTTATCAAGTTGAGGGAGATCGGATTTTCTGATGCGGTTCTTATGTGGATTTTTTCGTACCTAACAGGCCGTTATCAGTCTGTGGTTGATGACGCTGGGAATTTCTCGGAGTGGCTATATACGTCATCGGGTGTTCCTCAAGGCTCCGTGCTCGGGCCACTTTTATTCCTTTTGTTTATCAACGACATAGGAAAGGTGCTGCGGCATGCGCTGCACATGATATTTGCTGATGACATTCAGGTTTATTTCTCATGTTTGCCGGCCAACATTCGTCATGGATTAGAGTTAATCTCAAAAGATGCAAATGCTATCTATGATTATGCGGAATCTAACGGACTGAAACTTAATCCGGCTAAATCTAAGGTGATGATCTGTGGCAGTAATGCTTATGTAAGGAATATTGATCTTAGTCTTTTACCTCCCATTATGGTAAACAGTGTACCTATCCCGTTTGTTAGTGAGGTAAGAAACTTAGGTGTTACTTTCACACCCACTCTGTCTTAGAAGAAGCATATTTCGCATGTATCGCAGAAAGTGCACCATGCGTTGTACAGTTTAAAATTTAACAAGAACTCCCTTTCCACTGAACTACGAATTAAACTAGTTGTGACGTTGATCATACCACATGTTGACTATTGTTGCCTCGTCTATAATGGCTTGAGTAATGAGTTAAATATAAAGTTGCAGAGACTTGTGAATTGCTGTATACGTTACATATTTAATCTCAAGCGCGATGAACATATTACGCCCTATAGGCGTCGACTCGGATGGCTCTTGGTTGAGAATAGGAGATTGTATTTTCTCGGCTGTCAGGTTTATCGCATCTTGTTCCTACAATCTCCAAACTACCTGAGTGAGCTTTTCACTTCACCTGATTCGTCGCTTAGGAGATCAGATCGCCTTCCCAGCTCGTCACGGACCTTTCATATACCGACATGTAGAACAACAACTTATTGGAACTCTTTTCGTCTCTCTGCAATACGTTTTTGGCACTCGCTTCCTAATAATATAACATCCGCGTCCTCTCTTCCGGTCTTCAAAAACCTCCTCCGATTGCATTTGTTTGCATCTGAATCTGGTTAAAGCTTCGCTTTTGGTTTATGGGTTAAGATTTTGGTGGTGTGATGACACCACTACCTAGTCATATAAGTTAGTGGCTGTGTTATACATATATATGTTGTAATATTAGTTTAAGGTTATATTATGTCAGTGGATTAACATGATGTCTGCATTTGTTAGTTTAAGTATGAAATGCACTGAACGAGCCATTGTAGTGCACTTATTGCTTCTCTTGTTAATTATGTATCTGCAATTTATATCTTGCCCTTTAGCAAATGTTTGGGCATAAATAAATTTAATCAATCAATTTCTCTCTCTCTCTCTCTCTCTCTCTCTCTCTCCCTCTCTCTCTCTCTCTCTCAGCAGAAGCAGACGTGTGAAACATCGCTCCGTAAAAGTGTTAATTTTTGAGTGGTTTAGAAGTGAGGGAGAATGTTAAAAAGTTGTGTAACGAATATCTGCATAGACCGGGGGTAGCCATGAGTGTTATCTAGCCGGAATATGTTGATACATAGACACGAGAACTGCATTTCGTTCAGAGGTCATCGAAACCTCGTACGACAGGTAGACATCGACGGCGAACATAAAACGCTGACGTGTGAAAGTGACGTGTTAAAGTGACGAGTCAATTAACTGTCTCTGCGGATATTAGCAGAATGAACGAGGAATACGCCGAGTATCGATGCTCGGCATGTAAGAAGGCGATAAAAACGGAGGTGATAGCATGCAAGTCCTGTGCCAAGCTTTTCTACCATCCAGATTGTGTATCTAAGCACAAAATTTATGATAGAAACCGCGAGTTGGTGTCGTGTCCTGGCCCATTCGAGAAATTCATTATTAGTGATGGTGATAAAGTAGCTGATATAAATAAAGCAGTGGCAGCAGCAGAAAGAGCAACGGCACCTGCAAAAATGAGTCCGGCGCCGAGCAGCGGGAATAAAGTAGCAGTCGCGAGTGATTTTGATAGAAAAATAGATTGGCTTGTAAAAACAGTGAAAGAATTAAAAGATGGGGCAGCATGTAAAAAGGAGATCAAGTCAATGATAAAAGAAATAGTCCGTGAGGAGATGGGAGGCATTAAACAGGAAATAGAAGAAATGAGAAAAATGTTGACGCAAGGGGCATATGGATCGTCAGGTGGAGGGACAAGAAAATATAGCGATGTGATTAAAGAAAGGAAGGAAGAAAATATCTTGATTATAAAACCAAAAGTACAACAAGAGAGTGAAATTACGAAGAAAACAATTAAAGATAAAATTGATATAACCAAGATGGAAATAGGAATTACCAAATTAAGAAAGGGAGGTAAAGGGACAGTGATCTTAGGATGTGAGTCGAAAAAAGAGAAGGATAAGCTAAAGGCGACCGTACAAGCGGCAATGGGCGAGGAGGTCAAAGTCTCTGAGCCACAGAAGAGGAAACCAAAGATTAAAATAATTAATGTTGGTGGAGAAGAAATGAAAATGGAGGATGATGAACTGATAGATACAATCAAGAAGCAGAACAGAATTGGCGAAGAATCCGGTATGCACCTAGTGAAGAAAATATTAAGAGGAAAAAGTAAGGATACTGAGCAAGGATCCGTAATAATTGAAATGGATGAAAGCACTGATAATTCACTAATAAACAGAGGAAAAATAAATTTAGGATGGCGAAAGTGTCCTATATTTAATTATATTAGTGTTAGAAGATGTTTTAAATGCTGGGGCTATTACCATATTGCCAAGAATTGCACGAGACAAGAAACATGCTATAAATGTGCAGGAAATCATAAGGCGAATGAATGTACGACGGCAAAGAAGAGGTGTGTAAACTGTACTTATAAAAATCAGACGTACAACTTGAAGATAAATGTTGAACACGAGGCGCTAGATTCGGAATGTCCGACTTTTAAGAAAGTATTGGAGGAAGAGAAAAAAAGAGCCGGCTGGGAAGATGCAAAATAGCAACCACAGAGAGAAGCGGAATTACTCTGGTATACGAATGCACAAAGCTTCTTGGCGCATAAGGACGAAATTCAACATCAGATTATGAAGAGGGTGAATCCTGTGATTCTAGCGTTATCCGAGACTAGATTGACTGTAGAAATTGAGGATAGTGAGGTCAATGTACCGGGGTATAGTATAGTTGGATGTGATGCTGAAAATAGAAACACAGGAGGAGTACTGCTATATGTTAGGGATAATATTAAATTTAAAATAGTTGATAAGAAAAAGATAGTGTCAAATTGTTGGTGCGTGGTGGTAGAAATAAGAGAGAATTTGTATAAAGGTATGATAGCAGTAGTGTATCATTCGCCGAGTGCGTCAAATGGCGATTTCGTGAGATTTTTGGAAGATACGGTTGAAGATTTAATAATAAAGTATGACTGTATAGTGATAGGGGACTTTAACATAGATATAATGGTAGATTCATTTTACACAAAGAAATTATTAACGGTAATGCAAAACCTACGGATGAGGCAATACGTTGATTGTCCAACGAGAGTTACAAAAGATAGTCGAACGATGATAGATTTAATTTTTTCGAATAAAGAAATAAAGGTTCAAGTGAATGAGAAACCTAAAATCACAGACCATACATGGCTAAAAGTAGAATTTAATACAAATAAAGATAGAAATAAATATAAAGAATTTAGAGGCAGGGACTATAGTAAATTTAATGCAG
>NW_020214676.1:0-9632 GCF_003070985.1 Temnothorax curvispinosus
AATTAATGAGAAAAGTCCGTTTCATCACACATTCCTTGTTTAACTTTTGACCTTAAAGTCTGTTTTATCAAAATCGTGCCGTAACCCATTGCAGTAACTAGGTTTTATCCAGCTTGAAATCGCAGGAATTACATATTCTCAAAGACAGATTTCTTCCTCGGGAATCTCTCCGTGCCGTTAAACGAGTTGAGCGATATCCGTTTAATAAAGTTAGCTCACGACGAGCAATATTAAATGAATCGCGCGCCGCGCTGCGCTGCGCTGCGCTGCTGCGAGCATCCATTCCACTTCGGAGGCGATAACTCCGAAACACTATAAATGCTGCATTCCGCCTTCATCTCCGCTCGGCCGTTCATTATTTGGCAAGGTTATTACAAACTTACTCGGACCACCATAGCTCTTTTCAAGCTGACGCTCCGAATTCCCCAGCTTCCTCCGATTGCTCTCATCCGACGACTATTCCTCTTCTATTTCCGTAAGCAAGTTACGTCTTCTATTACCGCTCGAATGAACGGAGTGTTTCAGTTATCGCGTTCGTGACGTAATCAAAGGATTAAGGATAGAATTGCTGACGCAATAAATTAATCGGAGACGATGCGCGATATTGTCTCGGCAGCAAGTTCAATGAATTGGATTTTCTGCTAAATTTCTTTTTCACGATTTCCTTAATTTTCATTATCGAATAATCAAGCTTCAAATTAATGTTCTATAAATAAAATCAGAAAATAATCAAAGTCTTTTGATTTTTTAACAAAAGCACTTTTAACAATAGATGAACTATCGAGACGTACTATTGATACAGAGGACATTCCTCTCAGTTTAATCTGGAACCTCTGCGATATAGAAAAAGCGCGCGTGTTATCTGACGTTATTGTTCTCCAGCAAGGAACAGAACCACCATGGTCATACCACTCATACCTATTCGCGAATGAAGTGGATGAACAAAAGCCCTCGATATCAGCTTCGCCTGTTGTTATTGATATCCAATATTCTGATTGAACGAGAGAGAGAGAGAGAGAGAGAGAGAGAGAGAGAGAGAGAAAGGACGAGACTGACGCGTCTCATCAGTCAGCCGTCATTGCCATTGGTTTTCGCCCCAAGCGTCGCGGAAAATATTCATCTTTAGAGAACAAAATTTGAATAATTTTAATATACTACAACTATACTATAAAATTTCAACGCTTTTTGAGTCTTTCCAAAGCAGAAATGTCACTCTCAATAAATATAAAAATTCGAAATTCGAAATGTTGTCGAAAAATTGTCGACAGATATTTAAATTGTATAAATATGTTTTATTATTCGAATACATTTCTTACGTCATTATCTAAAATAATACAATATTAAGAAGAAAGAAAGAGAGAGAAATTTATTAAATAAATATATTCCATATTTATATTATCGGATAATTATCAAGCGTAATTCTACTGCAGTATTAAATTAAATTATTCCACAAAATTCTGTTTAATGCCAGAGAAATATCCGTTGGTAAGTTTTCATTCAATTGTCCTTAGGAAGTATTTTTCAAAAGAGTTAAAAGCAATTTTAAATATTTAATTTTAATTATCTTGTTAATCAACTAATTAAAGTTCTGCAGAAAATCAAGTTGGATTTATAAAGTGAATAAGATTCTTTTATTCATTGATAGAAGCTTAAATCTATAAGAAACGAATTAAAATCAATTTTTCATCTAAAATCTACAGTTTAATGAAGATATGTTAGATTTGATCGTTTAAGATTGACATTTTCGTTATGGGACAACTTTCAATCGCTTCTTTAAACGCGGTTAATGGCACTATATATTTATAGTAATCGTGGTCATAAAACACCGTGACATACACACGATGGTGAACGCAATCGGCACCCGCAGCTCGTTTATCCTGGACGCGCGATCGGATCACGCGCATCAATATTTACTCACGTCCTCGACGAATGACTGCGAGAATGCGCGGATTCACTGACGTGTCTCGACAAAATCTCATCATTCTTCCGACCATTCTCGCGAACCTTGCGTCCTGGATATCTCTCCTGAGAGAGAGGGAAAGAGAGAGAGAGAGAGGAGAGGCCAGATCGAACGAGCGCGACTTATCGCCGACACGATACGTGACGACAATATTTGTCGATTTCGATTCGTTCCTTTTTCCGAGAAGCGGTCGAACGCGCTTACCCCCGTCAGGATGCAGAATTACGTGACACGTGTTGGAAAAACCAGTATAGCGATTTTATTTTCGAGTTGTTTCTCTTGTATTGTGGATGGGATGGAAAATTTACGGAGTACAACGATAATTGTTATATAAATATTCGATAAACATTATACTTTATATATAGGTATATAAATAGACCGATACACTTGGGTAAGAGAAAAGTTAATCCAAAACTTTCCTTTTAAAATATTAACTTGAAAATAAATATAGATTTGATACAATGTTCGCTGTTTAATATTTACCATTTATTATTGAACTCTTAAAATGTATCTAATGATATTTAATGTAACTTTAAACACGCGCATAAGGCAATGGAGTATTAAAAACACAAGGATTTGTTAAAATGTGCGTTTTTATTTTATATGCACGTAAATTGTATTCGTACACAAAAATATATACATGAAATATATACCTATATGAATAACGGAGAAAAAACTTTTCGGGAAAAGGAGGTGGATGATCAAATATTGAAATCTGTTTCAACCTTTCCCGTAGGTAAGATGAAAGGTTCGGTGTCACGTTAAGTCACATCAGCTATTTCTCAGGTGCCTGGGTAATCCTTCGCAGCTTTAGTAATCCTCCAAAACTCGGTACACCTCGGCAGGCAGAGAGCCAAGTCCCGAAGGGTCATAGGGTCGCGTCTCGGTGACGTTCCTTGTATATTCCGTAGGATCGAAAAGTTTCCTCTCGATCCTGAAGCTTGTCGCGTGATTCATGACAGAAAGCTAGCGGGTAAAGCCAAGTCCAAGAACATATGCGAAACTTACTAATCGCGCAGCAGCGTCGCCCTTCAGCGATCAAAGAATTAAAAAATAGAAAGCAGGAAGTGGTGTCTTGATTAATTACCTAATAGGATGTTGTTTAAATATTTGATGTTTTACAAAATATAAAAAGATGACTCAATAAAATCCCTCGATTAAATTTAACTTTTTTTTACAGATAGAAGCAACTGAATGTTTCTAAATCTTTATAACACATCCTGAATGGATAAATAATAGTTAATAATAAAGGATAGATAAGATAGTAAAAATGGTAATAAATAGTAAAAGTTATCAATGCGGATGATGTAGATTAATAAACGTATTTTTCTCCGTAAATAATTTTGGGAAAAGTGCGACAAGGAAAGCATTGTGATCGTGTCATTGTACCATATCAAACCCATCGATGAATA
Organism: Temnothorax curvispinosus; assembly: GCF_003070985.1. Classification (NCBI taxonomy): domain Eukaryota; kingdom Metazoa; phylum Arthropoda; class Insecta; order Hymenoptera; family Formicidae; genus Temnothorax; species Temnothorax curvispinosus. Next base: position 3,373 of record NW_020214676.1, read on the forward strand.
CAACGAAAATAACTTGCAAAATATCGTGCGGAAGTTTGCGATGATAATATCAACGCATCCTTTGTAACCGCATACAGTGCTTTACATAGTAAACATACCTTTCCATTTTGTATTTGCTATTGAATCGCTCATCAGAACCACGAAATCTCCTGTTGTTGCAATATATATTTGCGCCCGTAAATCATAATGTAAAATTACAATCATAAGGTAAAAATTAAAATAAATTTGAAGCAAGTAAATTGTAATACTATTACATACATACATACTATAAATTTAGTAATCTTTAGTAAATCATTTAAAATGGAGATATTTTAAAAGAAGATATAGATATTTTAGAAAAGAAAATTATAAGTTTTTGAGAGATATGACAAATACAAATATGACAAATACAAATCTGTATAGAAAATGAAATGGAGAATAATATAATTGTAATGGATTCGAGAGATTTACATTTAAATAATGTTTGTTTCTGTGTGTGTGAAATCTTTTTCACATAAATAATTAAACAATTAAAAAATATTAAATATTAATAAAATACGATAATGTTTTTATATAACAAAAAAAACAGATTGGCACTTCTAAATTTATTCGACCGGCTATGAATCGCACAGTTTCACACTGACGTCGGAATTGAGTTTACGCGGAATAATAACAGGTTGAATAGCATGAGCAACTTTCAGAGGTTGATTACACCCACGTTCATTTTTGCCAAACCTACGTGACTCTCACGAATACGATTGTACACGTAATACGCGGTTGTCCTTATCGTTATCAGCGGTCCGGCACTTCCTCCCTGGAGTGTCGCGAGCAGAAAGTTGCTAACCGAACACAGAGATGGATCCATAAGATCTCCAGGGAGTACGGCTTTCAGAATCAATCTTCTCTTTCCCAGATTCTAATCTAAATGTTGAATGAAAATATTGTTCCAGCTTTATGACCTTTGAGATTTAGAAAGAAGCTTCATCCACACACTGATATACTCATCAGTTTTAAGTTAGCAAGTAATAATAGAGTGCTGTACAACAACAAAAAATATAATTATATCCTGACTACCATATTCCACTCTTCCTTCGTTTCTTCCATTCCACTTTTTTTTATTAGGTACTTAATGATATTGTAAATATTTTTATATTTAGAAGAGAACTCTGAGAACGCTCCAAACTTCAACTACATATACTTTTATGCTGGTTTTCAAAATTTATTAATATTATAATACAGATTAATCCATATTAATGAGTTTTTGTAATTCAAATACCTAATTTGTATTTGAATATTATAATACATATTATTTCATATGAAATATGAATCCTTATAATTCAAATATCTAATGTGTATTTGAATATCAAATTTTACGCTTAATTTAGAATTTCTAATACTTAAATGCCTGTACACCGAAATCACATTTTCTTTCGATCTATAAATTTTTTCATGTTTGCATTTAAATAAAATAGTTGTAATTAGGTAACTATGGAGTTTAAGCACTTTGTTTTAAAATAGATACATCTGCAAAAAGATACTCAGTTCCAAAGGATTCGCCCTTGCCTTCAAAGTTCAATTTGGCGAAAGCACGCTTTCGCCAATTGAGTTTTTGGCTTCATTCTCATTTCCTCGATTCGGCGAGAATAGGTATGAATACCGAGAACGCGTGCAAAAAACGCGTTCTTGCAGACATGTTTTACTATTCTTTGCAAGTCGCGATTCCTTTCCTCGCACCTTTCGCAAAACATGTCGATATCGACGAACCTGTCTGCAGCGCGCATTTCCGCGATATACACCAGGGATCATCGAACTAGTGAAATACGGGTGGAACAGGGTAGCCATGTGCAATGCAGGAAGTAGAAACAAGCAGAGTGCAGTCAGAACACATGTACGTTACATATACGATACAGAGCGTACTAAAGTCACACGTCATCATTTAGAATTTCTTCTACATCAATTTTTTAATTTCAATGTTTACACAAAACTCTTTGTATTAATTACATAATTCTTTTTCACTAAGACACAAATAATTTTTAGATTCAAGAAAAATTTTTTATTAAAAGATAATTGAACATTTTCAACATTAATCTTAATATTTAATTGCTATCGTACATCTTCATTCACTGACTTTGTGAATCAATGATAGCCTCAAGTCTCTCGCCGGGAAGAATGGCGCCATCACGCCGGGGGTCCATAAACACGCTTTCGATGGGGAAAGCGAGACGAAGGAGTGTTGTTCTTGCTTAGGGTCCTTGGCGGAGGCACTGATTTGTCAGCGGCGCTACATTAGCCTTCTCGTCGAGAAAGAGCCAATAAACCACCCGCCGACTTACAGCCGGAAAAACGAAGTCTCGAGTAGGAAAACAGTTGACTTATTGGACGATTCCGCCCGCAGCGGGTGCGCATCGTCGGGAAAGTTTCGCGAAACGTACCTATTCCGTTTATTCAGGATAACGAAGTCCATATAGGAAAGAATAATCACCCGGACTTTGTTACGTAGACTTAATTTATCGCAACGTTTGCAATCGAACGGGTTACTGTATGGTTCCGATACGTAGTAAGTGCACAGAGATTAAGAATTGCTATCATAAATTTAAAAATTGAAGCTACTTAAATAATAAATGATGTTTTGTTGCGAAAAAAAAAAGAAAAATTTGTAAGACCTTTTTATATGGAAGTGTCTTATTGATTTTATAATCTTGATCACACGTAATATATGTATAAGAACTCTTATATCGTATTTTTTTGTTTTTTTTTTTAATTATCGAATTACATGACTATTTTGTCATTGTTGGCATTTAGTCTCCTGACGCATTCCGGTCGGTTTTCACAGCCAGGTAATGTAACGCGACGAGGGATCTCCGTATTTCGTGCACAGTGTCGGTCGGCCGACGTTATTGCCCGCATTTGTTACCATTGCGGGCGCGTGTAATGGCCCGGAGGATTAGCAATTTGTCAATTAGTGCCTAGCTAATTTATTTATCGCCGCGTATTCCGCGGTGCGATGACTCTTTCGGCCTCGACTTACGTCCCGCGGCATTCGCAAACGGCAGCCACGGCGTACATGCGGCTTTCTTAACGTTCCCTTAATTTAGACATAGGGTAGTAATAAGAGTATCGTACGCGCCTCCGACGATTAATCGCGGTTGTACCGCGAGAACAAAACCACATTTTTTGTGTAGTACACTTGATACTCTGACATAAATCACCCGCTATTATTCATCGTTATCTATATTTATAAATAAATAAATTTCTCCAAGAAATAAATTTTAAGAAAAAAATTTCACAATGCAGTATAATTTATATATAGTACAAAAATGTTTTCATACATTCTACTTTAGTTAGAAACAAGTTTAAATGATGACTCTTAAATCTCTTCCGAGCTTAAAGAGTAAAATTCTCTTTCGCTCCCGCGTTCATTTATTCTGCCTAAGAAGTTCCTCAGTCTTTCATTATTTTTTTATCTTCTAAAATAAAGCTTGAAAAAAAATAGTCTTACCTTTCGGGGAGAATTTACGCGCAAATGGAGTGAAAGAAAGCGATATAGCGTATATAGTTCGATCAAAAGCCGGATCGTCCTGTCGCTCATAGCGACAGTCTCGGGACGATAAGTGATATTTATGCTAAAACTGATGGCGACGGCATTAGCGGCGACGGGAACCGATCTCGCCGTAAACACGGCTCGACACTCAGTGGCCACTCCGGGATATCGTCGCGCCCCCAACGTGGAATAATACATGTCTGCCGCGGTTGCAGCATCACGGTTCACACGCTTAGTAAATATAGCCATTAGCCGGCTAAAAATGGTTATCGGTGAAAGCGAACACCGTAAACGTGTTTATCGCCCTTAATAGGAAAGGTTCGACGTGCTGCCCTTCACCGCATTTAAAAGGAAAATAAAAAAATGCCTGATAAATATAATTATGTATGAAATTATTAGTTATGTAATAAATCTAATAATAATTTCTTTTTAATTTCTTTTAACTAAAATACAAATTCTGTTCGGCGCGATTATTTTCGAATTAATTGTTCGTTTGGGGAGACAAGGATATTTTTCAATGAGAAATTGGAACGCCTTGTCGGCGCTGCACGTCATCCAATAATCGAAACGCGACATACAAATGTCAAAGCAAGCACGGTGTGAAATCTGCGATGCGCGATTCTAGATGCAACACGTATCGAACATGAATCTTTGTCAAAATCGATGCGCGCGCGCGATTCGTGTGCAACATGCATTTGATGCATGTTGCACCACGCTTCGAATCGCATGTTAGTAGTATCGCTCCGACCTGCCTTATGCATAACTGCCTGCTGCCGCCGGAATAACGTTACATCGTAAAGAGCCGCCGTACAACAAGCACTGGGAAAGCCGGGACAGCAGCTGCGCACACGGGGTGTCGTGTATAATACGTGATTGATAATAATTTGCAGGATATGCGAATTCAAAATCCAGATCCAACTAATAAGGGAGACATTAATTAAATTCTTGTTATTATTGCTATTACCAATCATCGCTTTCATGAAGAAACGTAACTGAAATGACATAATGTCGAAGAAGAATACGACAAAGATAAAGCTATTATTACGTCTATTGGTATCAATTATCGCGCTAACAATAAATCCCAATATCTGAAACGACTATTACTGACGATTTTCTTTAACGCGATCTTGAGTGTGTCCCGCGGACACTGCGCGACACGTAAAAACGAGCGATAACGATAACCGAGTGCATGCTCGTTCGCTTTGTCGTTTCCGATTTCGTGCGCTGACATAGAATATCGGATAGCCCGGGCGAGATTCTGAACAAATTTACGTCGAAAAAATCCGAGATCGCTATTTTTATTATTTTTCCTCCCCGTATATTCTCCGCCGGCATCCACCCAGGAATCCGTTCATCAAACGGAACCAACGAAGCGGCAAATATCCCGCGGAAAGGACGACACGGCGCGTATACAGAGTATGATTTTTCAAAGGACGGCCGATGGAATGGGTCGCGTGTTGCTCCTCTCTTTTATTGTTCCTTATTTTTTTTTATATGCGTGCGCTGAAGTTTAATAACGTTACATCAATAAGTCAATAACATTCAATAATATTATAATAATGTACGTTCGCCTACCGATATTACAAGATTCGAAGATCTCAAACTGATTGTGAGAGATATATCGAGATGAAACCTATTTAAAATTATCTTTAGAAGTTTAAGTTTTGTTATAATTATCTTTGACTGTTCACGTCTCGACAATATTTCGACTTATTACCGAACTTATATATTCATACTGCCGGACGAGCAAAGCAAACTCGCGGGCGCGAGACGAAACTTTCGGGCTTCATCGTCGCGGCGAGATGCCCCTCTCGTTTATTCAGACTTTATTATGTCCTCGATGCTTGTCACGGTCCAGCGAGCGCGCGTCTTTGCCCGATATTGAAAAGTCTGGATCGCTTCTTTCCACTTCCCGTCTCCGCTCTGCTTCCGTCACGCCGTTCCGCTGTTCATTCCGCCTTCCAGGACCTCACCAAGGCGCCTCACGTTTTATAGGGCACACATATCGGAGTCCTAAGGCTATATAGCGAGACGCGAGCGTGTTGCATTTTCCGATCGTGCGGAGGGAAGACCCGAGTGGATTATGCGAGCAAAGGGAAATCTCGTGGCCCACGGCGAAGGCTCTTCCGTACGATAGGTCGAATTTAGAAGGAAATATGAAGATGTATGTACTCGGGATAGCATTCGCAAATCGCATACATATTCGATAAAAAGATAGTTTAATATCGCGAATGAATTCCTGAATTAAGGTCTTTTTATTTATTTTTATCGAATATATGCATATTAATAAAACGCAAATAGTAACAGTAATTTTATTTATTTCGGAAATATCTCCTAATACAAAATTTTACAAAAATGACATAATAGAAATTAACAATAATATATGAAATCCGGCAAAATTACTAATTGCTGATAAAAATGTTAATACATATAAACGCGCGATATAAACACAAACTCCGTAATATGATTACGGTATAATATGATCGTACTATAATTATAATTGTAATAAATATATAAAACTCTTATCCCTGCAGAGAATATTTTCTATGTGAATAATTTTGGATCGGCATTATTATCGCGCCCTTAATCACGCGTTCCCAAATTGCCGGCTGAATAATCCAATTCTTCATTGTCTCTCGGCCATACCATATCCCGCCGGGCTTTTATTTTCCGCGCCTGTATATATCCGCGCGTAAAATTATTCTTTTCCGAGATCATATTTTCAAATATACCCATTGTC
>NW_020214677.1:0-3229 GCF_003070985.1 Temnothorax curvispinosus
TATTTATAGAAAACAATACCTTCACATATTAAGTTACATATTGCGTGGTATTAAACAAGAAAATGTAAAAGTAGATGCCGATGCACCTTTTAACGTGAGCCAGTATCAGTCTTTGAAAAATGCTGTGGAATTTATAATATTAATTGGAATTAAGCCCTTTCTATTACCTGGTGTAGGTATAGATATAGATAAATTATGCCCCATAGCTTCAACAATTACTCAGGAAGAAGACTTGAGCTGTCTGGAGGTAAAGCATTGTGTAATTTATGTATTATATAATTTGTATAATCATTTTTCTCTATTATACGGACTTTGTGTTTCAGAAATATGAACGATTATGTTTTTCAACACACTTACTCCTAGATCTTTTCGATGATCTCAATTTACGACCGGCTGTACTTTTAAGAATCGGCCCTCTAATAGCCGCTCTATTACAATTGTCTCATGCTCCGCTAGCTAAACCATCGAACGAAGTTCGGCCCATGAATTTAAATAACCAAGAGTTTTATATGACAGTGGAGGAATATCAAAGGCTACAGAATCGTCAAAAAGCATTTCACGCTAAATTTATTTCCCTATTAAGTAATTGTCCACGTAACATATGTTTTCGGGAATTAATGGCAATTTGTGGAGTGCAAAATACACCAAGGTGGCTACGTAGAGAAACTCATAACTATCTAATTAACATGCTTACGCAACCGGATGGAGTATCATCGTTAATCGCCACAATTTATAACGATGGTTTAGACCTGGGTGCGGATTGGAAAAAATTAGATACGCTTTCCCGGCTGATAACAGCAACTCATGGAAAGAACGTCGATCAATATTATGAAGCCGTATGTCCGCAGGTAGGCTAGGAGCTATTTAAAGAAATAGTGTATATAAGATACATTATAATATATATTTGTACATATAATACAAAAGTAATTCAGAATTACAATTTTTTTTAGATTTTAGATCTGTTTTTCTCTGATAAGTTCAAGCATGGCACAATAATAGCGAACTGCTGTATTAAATCTCTGTATGATTACAATCCACGTGCTTGTCAGAAGTATATTATAGAAGTCGTTTGTGCACCTCTAACAACGAAGAAAGAACCACATGTTATAAAATCTGAAAAAGAGGTTGAACGGTGTATAGAAATATTAACAAAATGTTTTTTAACGGAGGACGCCAAGTTCAAGCATCTACCTTGCAAAGTTATTTTGCACGTTGCCACGCCTCTATTTTGCCTGTACGATAAAGTCCGCGAAAGTGCTTGCTCATTAAAAACGAATTTACGACAATTGTTATTAAAAATCTTCGAGGAAGATACAACGCGGGAAAAGCTTTATTCAGCTTTTCTAGGACACGATACTTCAGCGGGATTTGGGAATTATGTGTCATCAGAATTTGGGCCGACTGGCGGTATCGAGATTATTGGTTTGAATGAAAGTTTGGACTACGAAAAACTAGCTGATACCATTTTTGACCTAGTGTCCACCGCTAAAGACTTATCGCCCAGCTTATTTTGTTACATGTTAAAGTTCATGTCAAATCAAAATAAACGGAGCTGCGAAATTGAACAACCGAAAACATTGGAGACAGAAGATGATAAAATAGAACGCATCACGATGCAGTTAGCGGCTCATAAACTTCTGTCACAATTAGCCAGCACAAGTACTGTTCAAGACGCACAGGTGAAAGATCCCGAACCACTGCTGTCGTTTATAAAATCGTTGTTCGACGATTATACAAAAAGCCGTTCGGATGAAACCGAAGAAAACGAATGCGAGATGCTGTACATCAGCTTAATGTGGATAAAAATGATTCTGCTTGAGAAGAGTGCAGCGATCAAGATCGATCTCTTCAAAGATTTTAAAACATTTTTGGAAGATCACCTGAAAAATTCCAATATGCCGACGCAACTTAAATCATTAATCAGCGAAGTGGTTGCCTGTATCACGACACATGATTCCCGACCCAGATCCGAAAGGAAATACTATCAAGACTTGTCCAGTTCGTCGGACAAATTTGATGAAGCCTTGAAGGATCTCGCAGACCCATTACTTCCTGTTCGGGCGCATGGTCTTGTGACACTCACGAAACTGATTGAGACTAAAGATCCTTATGCTATTGCGCGTAATGCGATCATTTTGCGTTTATTTGAGGTAAATATTTCGATCGCTCGCTTACTACGCGTTCTGCACGTTTGTCTCACTTATATGTTTGGTTACAGGAAAATTTGAAGCACGAGGATTCGTTCATATATCTGGCATCTATCAACGGACTATGCGCATTAGCAACTGCATTTCCAGAAAAAGTTATAGAAACGCTGATGCTTGAATACATTGATATGCCCAAACGTGCCGCAATCTCGGAAATAACTGTTGAAACTAGGATAAAGCTCGGGGAAATACTAGTCAAGACAACGAGAGCCCTGGGTATATAGAAATTCCTTTTTTATTATTTCCATATATACAGCTAAAATTAAATTTCCTATAAATCCCTTATCATTTTAATTAATTTTATTCTATACGGAACATGATTAAATTTTACGTGGTAACAAAATTGTTAATAAATTATCGTTATTCAAAATACTGGACATAAGTCCGATAGACGATAGAAGAAAATAAAACAGAACGTATCAAAATGCGACAAGAGCGAGTCATAAGATCTTGAGGCAAGTTTTTAATAAGAATCAGGAGTAATCAGAATATGAAATTTTGCAGGTGAAATGAGCGTGGTTCAAAAAAACACGCTGGTTAACGGTTTTTTGTGCGCAATCCGCGATACGGATCCCTTTGTACGAGCTTCTGGTCTCTCTTGCTTAGGGGAACTCTGTAAAGTATTGAACTACCGTCTGGGAAACATTCTCACCGAAGTACGTATATAAGAAACTCGCAGAGCACAATATACCGAAGAGATCTTTAAACTTTTGATCTTAACGTTTTCAGATTCTCTACTGCATCACATGTATATTGAAAACAGACAAAGTACCTGAATGTCGACGTGCCGCTGTGCTGGTCGCAACGCTTCTGTTTCGTGGTCTCGACCGAGACTTGTTGAGCACCTGTACCAGCGATATGATCGATCTGTACCGCGAATTGCGCATTTTGCGAGACGACAAAGATCCCGTGCTGCAGCTTCATGTTCAGTTAGCCTTAGAAGAGATCGACCGCATCATGCGGGACTCTCTATTCACGGGATTTCCCACGTTAAAAAAGACGATATCGGAGTTGAATTCAAT
>NW_020214678.1:0-1546 GCF_003070985.1 Temnothorax curvispinosus
ATATATATAGAAACTGTTTAGCGGGACGAAAGTGATCACTTTCCGCTCGCTATGCCGCGTCCTGGCGTGAAATGGCCACTCTCGCCTCTCTCGGCATGGAGATCGAACTTTCCGTAAAGATATTATGTGATAAATATCGTGTGCACCTCGGGGCGAAAGCTTTTTCAGACTCGTGTGATTTGCCGCCCAAGCCTTCGGCTCAGGCGCAAACTTCACACTCGTCTGAAAAACGCTACTTTCGCCCCTTGGTGCACAATTAATATACTATTCTCTTCTCTCCGTAATACCTACTCTTTATAATGATCGTATTTTAGATTTCTCAGATTGGTTCATCTCAAGATAATGTCAAAGAATTATTATTTCCCTTTTTATTCGTAACAATTTGTATTTTATACATGTTCCTAGTCAACTATGCCGGGCAAAACGTTATTGATCATACTAATTACGTATTGGTTACTGCGTAAGAAAATTTTATGATATAGAATATTATTATATGTGTGTACACATAAGCAATTTGTGCATATTTATATTAAAAATAAAGGTAAATATCTTATTTATAGAATGATTAGAGTGTATGTTAATTATTATTATTAAATAAATTTTTTTCTTTTTTAAACTCTCAATTTTTGTTCGTATAATTTCGCAGGTTCATCAGCGTTCAGTGGTATTATGACTCCCTTATACATACAAAAAATGATACTGTTTCTATTGCAAAGAGGCACCAAAAAATTCACTTTGAGTCTCAAAGGACTATTTGACGGATTGTTCGAATGTTTTGCTACGGTAAAAAAAATATATCGTGTATCTGCAGAATTTACTTAAGGCGCTTCCCTAGTGTGGCAGGGCCTACAATAAATGATTTTTAAAAAGAAAACGACAAAGCCAATTGATGAACAACTTTTCCCACATATTTTACTATATATAGGGGTATTCAAATAAGTTAAAGTTTAACGGTTTGACAGGTTATGTCGGATTAAAGTCGAGTAAAAAGTTAATTAATTAACTTTGGGCGCGCTACTCTTTAAGGTTATGCACAATACATAAGTGACTCATTAACCTATCACATTAATCTTTGGATTAAAAGTTTAAAAATTAACTTTTTATCCGACTTTAACCCGACATAACCTGTCAAACCGTTAAACTCTAACTTATTTGAATACCCCTTATATTTCAAGAGTGCAAACAAATTTTTTCAAAATTTTATATCTGTTATTAAGCCCGTGCCAGCCATTTTTTTCGAGCGCCGCGAAAAAACGGTGCTCACGATTGCAGCCGTTGTAGTTATCTGAAACAAAAAAGCAAAAGGATTCTTAATCTACTTGAGTGTGGCTATCGTCTGAAGCAGAATCATGAAAAAATATTGAAAATTTAAAAAATTATAGCAATTATAATTATTTTCAATAATTCAATAATTTAATAATCGCTATATTTTTTTAAATTTTTAATATTTTTTCATAATTCTGTTTCAGATGATAGCCACACTTAAGTAGATAAGAATCCTTTTGCTTTTTTGTTTCAGATAACTACAACCCCTTGCAATCGTGGT
>NW_020214679.1:0-2378 GCF_003070985.1 Temnothorax curvispinosus
ACGCATATCGTAACGCTATTATTTGCGGATTTACATTTAGCGACACGCGCAAACGTTGGCATTCCTATTAAAAATTATGATCTTAGGATTTAATCTTATAACTCAGTAAGTCTACATCCCTAAGTATTGTTACAATGCGAAACGAAAAAATAATATCTACTGATAAACTATGAGTAGAACGATTTCTGTTATAAAGACGTTGAGATTATACGCAATCTGTAAAAAGAAAAAATAAAATAGCACTCTGTTACCATCTCAATGTAGAACAGCATTGATGCAAATTCTAATTAAATATAATAATATATAATTATTTGATGACTTTCTAATAATTTTAACTCTACTTAAGTTGATATATTGGGGGAGAGAAATCTATTAATAAATGACACCAACTTTTAAATTCGAGTCAAAACGTCAGTGAGTACGTAATTTTATGTAATTATTGTTGAACAATATATTAATTGCACAACAACAACCGCGTCGACTTTCAGCAGTCTTATTTTCTTTCTTATTTATTAGTACAGAGCCTCAGGTTAACTTTAAATATCAAAGAATGACGAGTATAAATCAAGTAATCACTATTTCCAACGTTGAGGCTTTATTAACAATTGCTTTGAACATAGAATATTATTTTAACCGAATGGTCCCAAGAAGTACCGCTTGTCGTCTGAAAGCGGTCTTCATATATACCTTTACAAGAAACAATATTGTCTCTTAATTAGTACGTAAACTGAAGAAGTTTTCAATTTTTATCGATTACTATCGATTCCAATTTACCAGCGCAGACACATTTACAAGCCGGCTGACACCGAGTAATCGTGCTAACATTATTTCTAGTTAGGATCCCGGAATCACCCTTACAATACAGTACTTGAAACCGAAAACCACCGTTACAATGCAGAATAAAAAAGGAAAGTTTACAGATAAACCATAAGTATTCCCATTCGCGATATAAATTTTGATGAGACATACGCTATTATGTGGGAATATGTATTTGCCAAAATTCGGACACTGACTAATTTTGAAAAAATTGTTTCCATCTGCGGTCTCAGTAAATACCCTTACAATACATAGTACCTATAAGTACCGTTACAATAAATAATCGAAAATTGAAATATCATTGATAACGGGCCATAGTGTTATATTTTTTAAAAAATTGACGCATATCGTAACGCTATTATTTGCGGATTTACATTTAGCGACACGCGCAAACGTTGACATTTCTATTAAAAAGTATGATCTCAGGATTTAATCTTATAACTCAGTAAGTCTACATTCCTAAGTATTGCTACAATGCGAAACAAAAAAATAATATCTACTGATATACTATGAGGAGAACGATTTCTGTTATAAAGACGTTGAGATCATACGCAATCTAGCTGTAAAAGAAAAAATAAAATAGCATTCTGTTAACATCTCAATGTAGGACAGCATTGAAGCAAATTCTAATTGAATAAAATAATATATAATTATTCGATGACTCTCTAATAATTTTGACTCTACCTAACTTGATATATTGGGGGAGAGAAATCTACTTTAATAAATGACCAACTTTTACATTAAAGAGGACGCAAATTCGAGTCAAAACGTCAGTGAGTACGTAATTTTATGTAATTATTGTTGAACAATATATTAATTGCACAACAACAACCGCGTCGACTCTCAGCAGTCTTATTTTCTTTCTTATTTATTAGTGCAAAGCCTCAGGTTAACTTTAAATATCAAAGAATGACGAGTATAAATCAAGTAATCACTATTTACGACGTTGAGGCTTTATTAACAATTGCTTTGAACATAGAATAATATTTTAACCGAATGGTCCCAAGAAGTACCGCTTGTCGTCTGAAAGCGGTCCTCGTATATACCTTTACAAGAAACAATATTGTCTTTTAATTAGTACGTAAACTGAAGAAGTTTTCAATTTTTATCGATTACTGTCGATTCCAATTTACCAGCGCAGACACATTTACAAGCCGGCTGACACCGAGTAATCGTGCTAACATTATTTTTAGTTAAGATCCCGGAATCACCTTTACAACACAGTACTTGAAACCGAAAACTACCGTTACAATGCAGAATAAAAAAGGAAAGTTTACAGATAAACCATAAGTATTCCCATTCGCGATACAAATTTTGATGGGACATACGCTATTATGTGGGAATATGTATTTGCCAAAATTCGGACACTGACTAATTTTGAAAAGATTGTTTCCATTTGCGGTCTCAGTAAATACCTTTACAATACATAGTACCTTTAAGTACCGTTACAATAAATGATCGAAAATTAAAATATCATTGATAACTGGCCATAGTGTTATATTTTTTTAAAAATTGACGCATATCGTAACGCTATTATTTGCGGATTTACATTTAGCGACACG
>NW_020214680.1:0-3935 GCF_003070985.1 Temnothorax curvispinosus
TAAAGAAAAACTAACCACAGCACCGGTATTAAAATACCCGGACTTCTCCCAAAAATTTGTAGTAACGACCGACGCGTCAGATTACGCAATAGGAGCCATACTGTCACAGGGAAAGATAGGTCAAGATCAACCCGTGGCGTATGCGAGCAGAGTACTATCTAAAGCCGAGCAAAATTACAATACTACCGAGAAAGAATTACTAGCAATAGTGTGGGCGGTGAAACACTTCCGACCATACGTTTATGGAACAAAATTTACCATAGTGACAGACCATAAATTATTGGTTTGGCTATTTAACGTAAAGGACCCTGGATCACGATTAATCCGATGGAGATTGAAATTAGAAGAATACGATTACACTATCGTACACAAGGCCGGTCAAGAGAATAGAAACGCGGATGCGCTGAGTCGACATGTGCCGACAGATATCAACAAGATAGAGAAAGAAGAGAATAACGAAGAGGAGAGCGAAAGAAAATACACAGAAGAAAAGAAGCAACGTATATTATACAAATACCATAATGCACCTGTAGGAGGACATCAGGGTGTGGAACGCACCATAAACCGAATAAGGTTGACGCATAATTGGAGAGGATTAACTCGAGACGTCGAAAACTACATTAATAAATGCGAACTATGTCAGAAGAACAAGTTATCGCGAAAAAATAAAGCACCCTTAGTAATAACAGACACCGCGGACAAACCGTTCGAAAAATGTGCTCTAGATATAGTAGGACCACTGACGGTGACCGAAAACGGAAATAAATATATCCTCACGTTTCAGGATAATTTATCAAAATTCAGTAAGGCGATACCCGTACCTAATCAAAAAGCGAATACAATCGCGAAAGAATTCGTCACAAAGATTATCTTTGAGTACGGTATCCCCGACAAAATACTGACGGATAGAGGAACGAATTTCCTTAGCGAAATATTTAAAAGCACGTGTAAATTACTGAAGATAGAAAAAATTCAAACAACGGCCTACCATCCCGAGAGTAATGGAGCATTGGAACGCTCTCATAGAACATTAGCCGAATATTTGCGACATTATATTAACGCGGACCAGACGGACTGGGACGAATGGACGCCATACGCAATGTTCGCGTATAACACGACGCCACACACAGCGACCGGGTTTACACCCTTCGAATTAGTATACGGGCACCGAGCGACACTACCGACGGCACTGTCGCAACCACTGAAACCAACGTATACTTATGACAACTACGCGCAAGAGCTAAAAGAAAAATTAAGAGCGACACAACGAGTTGCAAAAGAACATTTGCGAAACAAAAAATCTAAGGCCAAGGAGACGTATGATAAGAAAACAAAAGAAATCAATTTCCGAGTGGGAGACAAAGTTCTCTTGCACGACGAAACGGTGCGTAGAGGGAGATCGAAAAAATTAGAATCCCCGTGGATAGGACCGTACGAAGTAATTGAAAAACACTCAGACGTAAATTATACGATCAAAAAGGGACGGAAAACCACGCGAGTACACGTAAACCGATTAAAGCCCTTTATAGAACAGTAAAAACAGCGTAGAAGAACAAAAACAAGCAATAGGAAGTAGGCAGTAGAAAATAGGCGATAGTAAAAACTAACGAAAATTAGACAATAAGTACTTACCGAACATCAAACACGTCGCACCACACGACGTCCGGTGGCCACATCCAAGGTGACCTCCAGGGGGTAGAGGAGACGCATCCAGGAGGAATCCGGGGGCGTTAGCAACGCTTCTGCGTAGGTGGGAGGGGGCGACGTCGGCTCCGAACCCATTTGCCGCAATCCGCGCACTAAGCGCGGCACCCTCACTTACGGCACCCGCACGAGCAGCGCGGAGCCAGCATGCGTCGCACGTCGTCGAGACAAAAAAACGGTTGCAAAGACGGCACCTCATTTCACAAATTAGCGCAAACGAAAAGTACTCTCTCTGAATCACGTCGCAAGAGCAACTAAACGCGCGAGGAAAGAAAAAACGCGAGGAGAAGGCATTATCAAGCCAAGATAAAAATTCGAAGAAAGGTAACATGAGTCCTTATCTTACAGGACGTTGATCGTCGTCCAGCTCTTCGCAAAAAAAGCGAAACCTGAGACAGCACCATCGTACGAGATACGACAATTCAGCAGCGAGCCGGGAATATACTTTGAGAGAACCGGACAATTGCAACAGGTAGAAGCTACTTGGAAACTAGCGATTAAAATTGACGTAGCAGCCCTAGGAAACCGATATCACCAACTTCAGGAATTTCTACAGCAAGCCGAAGAAGTATGCGACACGATAATCGCAAAGGACACGCAACAGACGTGCAAAAACATTCTCCATATAATAGAGAAAAATAACAAAAAATTAACGCAATTATTAACGCGATTACAGACTATATATAAAACAACTAATAATAAGCGAGGGTTAATAGACGCGATCGGCACGATCAGCAAAACGCTGTTCGGCACTATGGATGCCGACGATGCAAAACACATACAGGATCAGCTTGAACTGATGCAAAATCAGCAACAGACTCTACGGCACACCGCAAAAAGCCAAATAAAGGTGATAAATGCCACGATAGGCCACATGGAGGCCTTAGAAAAATCGTTATACCACAACGAACAACTGATGGCGAACGTCACGAGACGGATACAGCTGGAAACAGCACTGTACGCCAAAAGAGAAGAAATAGACGAACAGCTTTTAATACTAACCACAATCACAGAGGATCTAATGGAAGACGTGAAGGACACCATAGACTACCTCACATATTCGCGGGAAGGAGTAATACTCACCCGCCTATTGCCAATAGAAGAAATAACAACCGAACTACAAGAAGCAACGTCACAATTGACGCAGGGATCCCACTTTCCGTTTAAAACTAGAGTAGAAAATTGGAACGAGATACAAAACTATGTAGAAATTAGCGCATATTATGATAAACCGAACATTTATACGATAATCAAATTTCCCGTGGTAGCATACCCCGTGTATGACATAATAAAAACGACACCATTACCTGTCCCTAACCACGCGAATATTTTCACATTCCTAAGAACTACTCACAACATATTAGCAATAGACAAAGAGAATCATAATTACATAACGCTAGAGGAACGCGATTTAAACGACTGTAAACGAAACGGAGCAGAGTACGTATGTGACCGAAACTGCCCAATATATTTTGTGGGGACCAACGCACCCTGCGAAGTGCAAGTTTATGTGGGGACGCCGGGATATGTAAACGCCTGCGAGAGGCGGCAAATGGTGTCAGACGTAACCTTGTGGGTAGCGTTGAGCGAACCACAGGCGTGGCTGTTCTCTGCGCCGAGAAAACAAAAGATAGCGATCCAATGTAACGATCAAGCGGAACAAAAGGTAGAAATCGAACGAACAGGAAAACTAAGTATAAACGAAAATTGTAAACTAACCACACCCGACATTATTATAAAAACAAAAAGACAAACGACTATGAGACAAATAGAAATGCACCTAGCAGATTTTAACCTAACGCTAACAAACATAAATAAAAATATTAACGAACAAGCGAAAAAAGAAATTAGATTAGAACCTGTAATTAGGAATCCGAACGAATTAATAGAGTTAAGTCTAGAAATAAGCGATATAAATAAAGAATTGGAAAAATCCCAAGACACCCTAATAAAAAATCCCTACGTCATATATCCCGTAGGATCGACACTTACGTTAATAATTATATTAAGCATAGTAGGAATAATCATCTATGTAATAAAAAGACATAAGAAGCGAGCAAGCGCCCGACCACACGGACAGGGCGACTCAACGATACTATACTAAAAAATAAGAAGAATGTAATCTCAGAAACAAATAAAGAAAATAAATCACCCTAATAGAAATAGAAATAGGATAAGCAGCGAAAAAAATTGTAACGAAAACTACAGACCGTAGTTTCCTTCTTTCAAAG
>NW_020214681.1:0-39925 GCF_003070985.1 Temnothorax curvispinosus
ATTAAGGTATCACACAATCATACGTATTGCACAGATAATATATACCAGTTAAAGAATTTTGGACTGAAAGAAAGAAAAATCTAAATTAAAAAATTTGATGAAATCAAAAGAGACTGACTTGTACTTTTGGGGAATAAAAGTGATTAAGATAAATTTTATAAGTGGTAGTATTTAATTTTATAACTTGTTATTTGTTTTGTAATAATAAAAGGTAATTATATATACAATTAATTTTTAATTAAGAGCCAGTAAGTAAATTGATAATAAAATAAATGGATAAAATTTAAAATTTATATTTCTTATATAATCAATATTAAACTTTTCAAATTACGAGTTTGTCACACGGATAAACAGAACGTTTCTGAGTGCGTAAGTGGAGGGAAGAACGCTAGTGTGTGTGGCTATGCGCTTGGTCGCAGCACCGACCCCCACCATTCCCGGTCTTCTCTCGCTGTCTCTTGCATGGCTCCGTGGGACCACGCAATCACGTGTACGACACCGCACAGAAACAATCGTTTTAATTTCAGGTAATTTTTCTTTATTTAATAAATATTGTTCACACAAATATTTTTAAAAGTATTTTTGTATAATTATTACTAATATGTACATTGTACATATATATTTGGCGATTTGTCTTTAAATCCAAAAATAGAGATTACGTGGCATAATGGTCTGCAAAAACCACGTTAATATCATAAAAATAATTTCAATGACCATCTTAAAATACATATATTTGCCTTTATAACCTTATTGAACGAGTCTCCAATGAAATTATTTATTAACGGCTTTATACTTAAATCTTGATGCTAACTTAACCTCAAAATTGTTAACAGTTTAATCCAACTGGAGCCCTTAGTTGGAGATACGTGATAGAAATATGCCGATCCCAAATCTCCTAAAAAGCAGTTTAATCATTAATTAAATGATTTAACCATAATTATTTAACCATTTACATGATTTTATAATAATTATTGTTCTTATGCTATATGTTACAGTATTGCTTTTCATCAGTGGATGTTCATGCAGTCCAGAGCAGCACCAAGTAGTTTGATAAAAGAGCAAAAGATTTATTTATTAGATATGTAAGTAAGAAAAAGTTAAATTTGATATAAACCATACTTTTTCTCCAATATTAATCGTCAATACTGAAAATCCAAAGTATACGTGTAACATCAACTACAGATTTCCAGTATACATAGACAGTGAATATCACAATACAGATTCATACTTAACCTACTTTTATGTTTAAAATATATAATCAGATGTAAATAATAATTACTGTTTTTGTATTATGTTGCAGTGTTACGTTGCTTTCCATCAGTGGAAGTTCACGCAGAGCAGCACCAAGCAGTTTGATTTTTATCAAACTCTTCTGAGCGACAGCTTCATTTATTAGATACATAAGTAAGAAAAATTTAAACTTGGTATAAACTGCGTTCCAATATTTTAATATCCAGTACTGAAAATCTAAAGTGTATGTATATGTATAACATTAACCATAGATTTTCAGTATAGACAGTGAATATCGGAACACGTCATACTTAACCCTGTATTCTTATGTTTTAATATGTAATTATGTATGAAATAAACAGGGTGATTTTTATTTCGTGTGCCAATCACCTCCGCTATAATTATCTCAGAAAGTATTGATTTATTGGAAAAATGTTTCAGATAAAAGTTGGAGAGTTCAAGGAGGACCAATAGACAATTTTATTAGATTTTTAGTCCGGGACCTGTGTTAAGCCTAATAGGATCCAAGTCAAATTATTTAAATAGAAACCCCCTTCTTATGGTATCATCTTTTTCTACTAATTAATATGAACAATTTTTGTCTGAAACATTTTTTTATTTGCCTTATACTTTTTGAGATATTCAAGGAAAACTTGGTATTTTTTTCAATATTTAGCTTACAATAGATGTTTGTCAATAAATGTTCGTCGGAGTGAAAAGTGGTACAGGACTTTTTGACTTGATTTGGTTTCAAGAATATACTGTTGCAATAGTATTCTAATTTCTTTAAATAATTGTGTACACATGAAAGCTTCAAGAAAATGTATACACAAATATTTAAAGAAATTAGGGTATTATTGCAATAGCATATTTTTGAGACCATATCAAGTCAAAAAGTTTTGTATCATTTTCCCCTCCGACGAGCATTTATCAAGATATAAGCTAAATATTAAAAAAATTACCAAATTTTTCTTGAATATCTCAAAAAGTATAAGGCAAATAAAAATGTTTCAGACAAAAGTTGTTTATATTAATTAGTAGAAAAAGATGATGTAATAAAAAAAGGGAGTTATTATTTTAAAAAATTGACTTGGACCATACTGGGCTCAACATGGGTTCCAGATTCAAAATTTAATAAGATCATCCATTATTCCTCTATAAACCCTCCAACTTTTATCTGAAACATTTTTCCAATAAACCAATACTTTCTGAGATAATTAGTGAAGATAATTGGCATACAAAATAAAACTCACCTTGTATAATTAGATATAAATAATAATTACAGTTTTTGTATTATGTTATAGTGTTACGTCATTCTTTATCAGTGGAAATTCATACAGTGCAGAGTAGCATGGAACAGTTTTGAAGAAGAAAGAGATAGAAAAATAATATCAATATTATTTTCTTAATATTGTATGTAATACTATTATTAAAAATAACAATTTGATAAAATTTAATAATATTCATTAAAATGTTTTAATTTTTAGCAATATTAAATAAATATTATCTAATATTACACAAATAATATTATTGCGTTTACAATATCAATATTATTTTAAAATTGTATGTAACAATATGTTTGAGATCGCAACAATTAGTATCGCGACGAAGTCGCGTTCGGCTGCATGTCAGCACATGCACGCTTGCAGTAAATTAATATTCGCGTAAAATGCCGCATACGAGTTGTCACGGGAATATTCGGTATAGCATGGATCTTTCGGGATTAGCTTTCTAGAAACTTTAACATTGTTATCGATAATAAAGCCAAACAACAACGCTAGAACAAAGGAACGATCCATGCTATACACAAAGCACTCAAAAACAGGTGACGACCTCGTCGGGTCGCCACGTGAAACCGGTGACGTCGGCTCCATGACGCAGGACTCCGACGGCCAATCACCCTCCCGAAATTCTGGGAAATCTGCAGGGAGGGAGTTTCGCCTCGGAGGTGTTAAAAGGACCGCTGCTGCGCCGCGGAACCGATTTCGCTCGCAGATCACCCACTGTCTTAGTAAAACCGCTTTTCGTACTCCGCTTTGCACACCGCCTTTCGCTATTCCGCGTTTCGAACACGCTTTCGCCGCATCGCTCGCCGTAGCTTCTGTGCGCGCTTCACGGCTTCCTTGGCTAAAAGGAAAAGAACTGTAAATAATTGTATATTCTAGACATTTTCGAATATACGACGTCTCGGAGCACAGAGGCTCTCGCTAATATTCGGAGTCGCGAGATCACCAGCCCGCTCCCTGATAGTGCGATCGCCTACTTTCTCGGCCTGCTTGTTTGCTGCCTTTATCTGCTTCCTCCTGCTTGCTCGCTGCCTGCCTTGACTTGCTTGCTGCCTGCCTTGCATTTGCCTTGCTTGCTGTCCTGCTTGCGCTGCTGCACGAGCCCGATCGTGACCGAGAGACGAAGCATCCAGGAGTCGACGGCACAACGAACGGTGAGTCGCATTTGCTTAACTTAATTCGCTTTGGGAAGATTTTACACACACCCCCTGGTCCTTCGAGCTTCGCTTTATCGCAAATCCGGGCACGGCTCTACCGCCCCCCGAGCATCTGGTGCACCGCCCCGGGATCTTATATTTGTTTTATTTCACAATTCGGTATTTGTTCCCTTTTTTTTGTGGTCGTCTTCTACCTCGCGCTTTCTCGCGCTACCGCGCGCTCTCAAACACAATACTATTAAAAATAATTTAAATAAAATTTAATAAAAATTATTAAAATAGTTTTTTAATTCCTAGCAATATTATACAAATATCACGCAAATATTATAGTAATTGTACCGTAATATTACTGATATATTGCAGTAATATTACCACAATATTACTGAAATAAATATCAGTAATATTACTGATATTCATTTTCGCGGACATTTTAATATTACTGAGATATCTCAGTAATATTACTGCAATATTTCTGCAATATTGTGTGCTGTGTGGGACATATAATTATATATAAACAACTAATAATATACATATTTATAAGTTATTTAATATATAACGTATACATATATATTTAGTTGAATTGATATAATTGAATTGATAAGATTGAGCTATGTTAGGACGTGGCAGGATGTATTGATGTTTGCAGTGAGTGGTGTAAGTTGAAGGAGTGGAGATGAGTGATATTGTGTTTGGGTGAGTAAGAGTGTTGGGCTATATTTAGACGTGTCGGAGTGTATCAAGGTATTTGGAGAGTGTGGTGTGGGTGTGGATAATGGGAATGGGTACCCAGCAAACGAAAAAAGATTGAAAAGAATTAAAACGGGATTGCCAGGAATTCAATTAAGGACTTTCCGAATTCCATTCTGTCCAAAAAAGGGATTGAAATAGTTTCAATATCATGGAATTCCTTATTTTGGAAAGAATTTGTCTTTTTTGAATCCCATCCAATTCCGACACAAAAATATTATACCACTGAATGCCAGGTTAAGGATTAAAAAGTTTCGTGATGAATTCCATTGAATACCATTGATTCCGTTAACGAAATGAATACCACTGAATGCCAGGTTAGGGATTGGAAAGTTTCGTGATGAATTCCATTGAATACCATTGATTCCGTTAACGAAATGAATACCATTGAATGCCAAACTAGGAATTAAAAATTTCCGTATTGAATTCCATTGAATTCCGTCTATTCTAACAATAAAATGAATACCATTAAATGCCAGGATAGAGATTGAAAAGTGTCCGTGTTGAACTCTGTGGCGGTACGCGCCACCAATAGTACACGTCCGCGCGGTATCTGCATTACCGGCAGTTCGCGTCGACGCCGCTAAGCGTCGCATCGCCGGGGCATCTTCTCGAGTTCAAAGTTTCGTCTCGATTGCTATGTAAAGGGACCCCCTACGGGACCTGACAGATCTTACAAATCTCATTTTCGGGCTAATTGCCAGTCGGCAGTAGTGCGTGTAATGCCCTTAGGCATACACAAAAGCTCACCGGCGCTTGGTCGCCCAACGGAGGCGCGAGACGTTTCCTAAACCATCTAATGCCATGCAATTCCATAACCTTTACGGATTCCATAGGATTGGATGGAAATGAAAATTTCTTTTTTGGATTCCATGGGATTGGACCATCTCATTTCGAATCCCATCTAATTTCATTTAATTCCGCCAAAAAAGGGATTCAAAGGTATTAAAAAATTTTAATATCTTTTAATCCTTTTGCGTTTGCTGGGTAGTGATGTGTTTGGGTAGATAAGAGTGTGTTGGACTATGTTGGGACCAGTGTTTCCACCAGAGTGGTCTGATATTTTTTTTTTCCTTTTCCAAAATTTCCCTTTTTTACCTCCACTCTACCTTGAATTTTCCCGTATTTTCTTTTATTTTGCCTTTATTTATACGTGAGAAAGGTATGCATATTTTTATTTTAATAATAATAATAATAATAAAGGGTCACCTTTTTCTTCCTGCATCGTCGGCACCATCATTGCATCTCCGGGGTCTTTCTCCCCTTCCGTCGCAACGGGTGAGCGCACCTCCTGTCACAGATTGGTGACATAAGTGACAGAAAATGGAAGAATTTATTCACAGTAAGTAAAAAAATTTATTAAAATTAAAATTATAATTTATTAAATTATAATTTATTAAAATTTTATAATATAACTCAAACACACACACGCGCGCGCACACACACACTCGCGCGTGTTTGCGCTCATACATCGTTGAAGATTAATTATTATAGTGAATTAATTTAATTATAACAAAAAATATGTGTATAATTAATAAACGTGTATAACATTTTATTTCTTTTATGAATATTACTTCTTTCTTAATCAACTATTTTAAAAATATATGGTTTGCACGAAAGTTTTTCCTCTTCCGCGGCTATTTCCTCTTCCGCGTCCGCTCGTCGCGAAAAATCGTTTTTGCCCGGCTCTTTGCCATCTTTTCGCTGTAACATAAACATAAATTGATTGTAGAAATATTAACTTTACTTGTTGAAATATTAAATAGACAGACTGTATACCAAGTACGCGCGGAACGAGACCGGCCGTGACTCTTTTAGTCTTTTACGCGACGGGACGAGTTGCGAGTACCCGAAATTTTGAATTTTCAATAAATGACTGAACGGATATGCATTACTTAATTAACTTTGAATAACACGATTAATTGATTGATGGTTAATCGAGATTAATTGATTGTACTTACGTAATGTTCCTAGTGGCACCATTCTTGTTGTTGCCGTTGTTGTCGATGCTGCTTATGCCACTGATGATGATGTTGCCGTTGTTGTCGGTGCTGCCTGTGCCGCTGATGATGGTAGTAGTGATTGGGGTGACTGGCGGCGGCGGCGGCTGAGTTACTGCAGCGAGTTTCCGCCGTAATTTAGAAATCTCAGCCTTCATTTTAATTATTTTTGCATCTCTCTTTAAGATGTTGTTGTCATTATCAACGACATCAACCTATAACGTAAAAAACGTTAAATGTTATACTCGTTAAATGTTATAAATATAAATGTATACTTACATTCAACATATTGAAGCCAAATCGAGAGATATGGAGACTTGTATTGGACAAGCCACTTCTTCTTCTTCGTATTTTTCGCGATAGTATTGTTTTCCATGGTTGCAATATCCACAACTTCCCTTTTTATAAAATCGATAGTACGTCGGTATTTATTCTTTTTAAGGGGATGCTAAAGTGACTCAATTACCGACAATTACAGTCAAAGGTCTAATTTTGAAACGGCTTTATAGATCGCAAAATCCTTTTACAGGAGTAAAGTATAGGTACTAATGAAGGGTGGGAATGTAAAATAATTAGTAATAATTGAAAACAATTAAAAATGCTGTTACCTCATTTTCTAATATAAAACAGTTGTATAAGTAATATGTACGAAATGAATTGTTCCCACCCTTCAGAAGACGTGCACAAACAATAACGTACCTTTGAAATTGAGATTGAAAGCCTGAAATAAAAATGAGACGTTTGAAGAAATTATAACCTATAACCATGTCTATCCTTGTCTATCATCATTGTCTATACAAGGACAGATATAGAATTTGGTCGGTAATACAAACGGCTTTAGGATTCCCTTAAGTAGAGACTAAATAAGTTGTTAAATTCACATATGTAGCAACAAAAGTCGCTACATTCACATATTAAATATTAATAAATATTTTGAAAGTCGCTAAATTCTTATATTAAACGTCAATAACGAAAACGGAAGATGGACAAAGAATTTCATCAAGAAAATGAAATTAATGTTGAAGAACGTAAGTTTAAAAAAGATGAAAATTTAATATAAATTAAATATTTACATTTATTTACATATAAATGTAAATTTAAATATTATATTAATTTGTAAATAATTTGTAAATTATGGAAATATAAATATTATAGTTTTAAATGACGGGATGGACGAAATTAATATTATGGGAGCTGAAGAGTATGAAAAGCAGATGAGAAATGAAGAAGAAAAAAGGGAAGAAAGATGATGAAAAGGACATGGCAAGTAATGAAGAGAAAAAGGAGGAAGATGAAAAAGAAGAGAGAAGGGAGAAAGGTGATAGTTTAAGCAAGCAAGACTATGAGAAGAATATGGGAAATGAAGAAGAGAAAAGAAAGCGAAAAGATTGTTTGGGAGAAGATAAAGATTCGAATAATATAATTAATTTGAAAAAAATTAAAAGAAATTAATGTTAAATGTATGTGTGTATGTTGTTGTGTATGTGCTGTTTAGTTGATTATATTTCTAAAATTCAATATTTTTAAATTATACGATGGATTATGTGAAAAATAAACAAATATCTTGGTAAAGTATCGCTTTTATATATGTTATTGTAGTGCAATAAATATATAATTTTTTAATAAATTCTTGTACTAATTACAGAGACGACAGTATAAAAAGTAAGGTAAAACATATATATGAAACATGTTTTACCTTACTTTTCATTTTAGAATTATCTTATGTAACCTGAAAAATTATCAAAAGTGTAATACATTATTAAAATCTTGTTTATTGCAATTATGCTTAAAGAAATAGGAAATTCTTGTAAAATTATATGTCAACAACTATATTACAGATTTTTTAGTGATTTAAAAATTTACAAAAGTTATAGCAAACACGGACATTTCTAAAATTTTGAGTTCAGATTTGTAATCAGCAACCTAAATAACTCATAAGCACCAAGATTTATCCAAATCAAGCCGTTTTCTGTATTTTCGTCCGCCATATTGGATCCGCCATTTTGAATTTCTGAATTTTGAGTTTAGATTCGTAATCAGCAACCTAAATAACCCATAAGTACCAAGATTTATCCAAATCAAGCCGTTTTTTGTATTTTCGTCCGCCATATTGGATCCGCCATTTTGAATTTATTTTAAGTTCAGATTCGTAATCAGCAACCTAAATAACCCATAAGGATTGATTTAGATTGATAACGAATGATTTATTTTTGTCAAAATTACAAGTGTTTGAACCTTCTGTAAGTTTATTCAATACTGATAGAGAAACATCATTTAATAATGTTTCTTTCGTAGCTAAAACTATCGGCGGTTTTGATCAAGTTGCTTTAAAAAAAGAATGGATTGCATTGCCATTAAATTATACAATAAAGGAGAAAGAAAGTCTTTCTGTACATTAAATTTCTATATGTGGAAAAAAATTTTGCAATGTCAGCACCCAAATAATAATATTGCTAAATATCCAAGCTTAACAAATGTTCTGAATGCTGTCCGATCACTTCCAAATTCAAATGCCGATGCAGAGAGAATGTTTTCCACCTTAACTAACTTAAAAACGAAAAATTGCAACAAACTTTCGTCGGCTACCGTTAATGCCATTTGCGTTTTTAAGTCAGCATTGAAGGCAAAAGGAGAAACATCTATAAGCATGACGATTGAAGACAAACATTTGTCTCTTATGTCGGCGGACAAATTATACGCTAGTGCTGTTAAAAAAGACCACAGTACTTTAAGGCTGCATGCTGCGTGTTAAAGATCGAGTAAAAAGCGAGAGCATTGAGCAGTGTTTCCGCGAGCGCGGTCCTGGCGCAGCCACGCGCGACCATCGTGATCGAAGCGGTCCTCCCAAAACACGGCCCAATGATCCCGGAAGGATCCCATCGCGGAAGCTCTCCCACTCCCCGTAATTACCGTCGAACGGCGGAAGCTGAATTGGCGGAAGATGAGACAACAAGAACGCGGCCGACGGCATGGTTGGCGACTGCACTGTTGAATTGAAGCTCGGATTTACAGGTTCCAGCTCCTCCAGATGCTCGCTCATATAGTCGAGCGCTTGCTGATACTTCTCCTCGTGTGCCTCATACCGCTGTTGGTTGAAGTACTCCAGGGTTGTTCGCTCGGCAACGGGGATGGCGGCCAGAAGAGCGAAGTGTCCGCCTCTGATATCGGCCCAGGTTTCCTTCAAGGTTGTTATCCGACTTCGAATTTTCGCTGGCGTCAGATTGTTTCTTCCCAGCTTTTTGTAGTTGTCCAGCGCTCGATCCACCGCTCGCAATCGCTGGTTCTGTTTTTCCAGCAGTTGTTCACTCATTTTTATTCGCTTCTTTGTGCTTCACTCCTCGATGGTGATTTGAATTGCCTCGATCCGGCTCGAAGGACCAGAATGTTTCGTACGACACCTGAGGAGGCCTCAGGGCACGAGAGATACCGACACCGCCCTGACGAGGGCGCGAGGCGTTAGGATGATCTCGTTGAGGAGTGGACTGCGGTTGAGTAAACTGACACTGAGTTGGTTTTACTGTCACTTTAATTTCCAACAAAAATGAGCTTGCGGGGCGGACGGCGATAGGTCGCCCAGAGTTGTTAAACGAATACTCAAATTTCATTCGCGAATACGAAGACCTCGGGCACCTCCGCAAAGTGCCAGCTTCCGATGCGTCCGATGAGCAATGCGTGTTCATCCCCCATCACGCCGTTATTCGAGATAGCAGTTCGACGTCCGATTTGCGAGTCGTTTTTAACGCGTCATGCATTACGACGAATGGAACTTTGTTAAATCATCACCTTCTGATCGGTCCGAAGCTCCAAACTGAGCTCGCCGCGGTCATTATGCAATGCCCTGCTGAAAATGACCGATTAAATCCGATTGGTTCCGTATTAAATTTGGTGAAATTGAATCGGAATGAATGCGTTTTCAATCCGGTTAATCGGATGCCCGATTGGAAGTGAATCGGTTCTAATAACAAATTAATCGGAATCGTTTTTAATTCGGCATTTCCGGATTGATCTGAATCCGTCGTTATCAGTTTCAATCGTATTAATGCACATCCATTTTAATCGGGTGAATAAAGTGAGCACATGAATCGTGTTGAATCCGCATCAATCGTAAAATTTTAATACAACACCGAAATCGGATTTAATGCGATATTTCCGGATTCATCTGAATCCGACTGAATCGGTTTCAATCGTATTAATGCCAATCCATTTTAATCAGGTGAATAAAGTGACCACATAAATCGTATTGAATCCGCATAAATCGTGAAATTTTAATACAACACCGGAATCGGATTTAATGCGATATTTCCGAATTCATCTAAATTCTACTCAATCGGTTTCAATCGTATCTGCGCTTAATCCATTTAAATTGGGTAATAAAAGTAGCTATGTGAATCGGATTAAATCCGCTTTAATCATTAACATTGTATATAACACATAATTTTTACGTAATAGAGTTCTTACTAAAGGATTTCCTTTTGGTAAAGTCATGAATTCTATATTTGCAAAACTGTAAAATGTTTTTATTTAACCCTTCGAGAACACACAGGGTCAATTTGACTCTTTTTTCTTTTTTTTTTGCCAGAAAAATTTTTAGAAAAAAATATTAAACATAAAAAAATAAAATTTTTTTCGTAAAAAACTTTTTTTTCTCCAAAAGAATACTGAGTCAATCTGATTCTACACACACTTTGATCGTCCACTATTTTAAATTGACGAGTGCGATCAGCTTGAGAAAATTCTCAGATGTACTTGGAACATTGTTAAATCAATTGATATAAATAAAAAGTGCCGTTGGAATTTTACATATTTTAAAAAATTTAAAAAGAAAAAAATTTAATTTTTTTTGAATTTTTTAAAATATGTAAATAATTCCAATGGCACTTTTTATTTATATCAATTGATTTAACAATGTTCTAAGTACATCTGGGAATTTTTTCAAGCTAATCGCACTCGTCAATTTAAAATGGTAGACGATCAAAGTGCGTGTAGGTCAGATTGACCCAGTGTTTTCCGTAAATGAAAAAAAAAGGTGTGTTCTCGAAGGGTTAAATAAATACTGCACATTGTAATAAATTTATAGTACAAAGAATGGAATTATAATAAAGTAGTAAATAATCCTGTTTATACATATATCCGGAATTCACGGATTCTATCAGTTTGAATCGGTCAGTCAATCCGTTTAAATCATTATAATTTCGTGATTTTGGGGTTCACGAAATCATAACAATTTAGACTGATTCAAACCGATAGAAAACGGGTGAAATTACATCGTTGAGTACGAATCCGTTTCAATCATTTCCAATCGATATAATCGTTATGAAATTATAACGATTCAAACCGATAGGAACCGATTGAAATTACATCTTTGAATACCAATCCGTTTCAATCGTTTTCAATCAGTGTAATCGTTATAAAATCATAACAATTCAAATCGATAGAATCCGATTGAAATTACATCCTTGAATACCAATCCGTTTCAATCGTTTTCAGTCGGTGTAATCGTTATAAATCCGTGATTTCCGGATCAAGAATCCAGATTCATGCGGATTCAAAATTTTTAATCGGATTCAATCGGTCATTTTTAGCAGGGTGGCGACAGTCCAAGTACGTCTATGCCGCCGACATCACAAAAATGTATAGGCAAATCCGAGTAGACCCCCGCGACATAACCTATCAACGGATTCTTTGACAGGAGGATCCGTCTAAGCCTCCGCGCGAGCTTATTCTGCTCACGGTCACGTACGGCAACGCGGCCGCTCCGTTCATAGCCCTTCGCGTTATCGAACAACTAATTATCGACGAAGGAAAACCGTTCCCGCGCGCCGTCAATATTCTACGCAAGAAACGATACGTAGACGACACTCTATTCGGCGAGGATGATCCCGATCTCCTCCGTCAATCCCGCGATGAAGTCGTCTCACTCCTACGGAAAGGCAGTTTTGAATTGCGAAAATGGGCGAGCAATCGGTCGGAGCTCCTGTCAGATATTGATGCAGCCAATCACGGGCTCGCGTGTCACAAAGTTCTGCAAACCGATGAGCAGCTGAAGATTCTCGGCATCAGCTGGAATCCGACAGTAGACGTTTTCCAAATTCAAGTCGAGTCAATCGCTTCGATGCCGCGGTCGAAACGATCTATTCTCTCGCTGATCGCAAAAATGTTTGATCCTCTCGGCTGGGCCACCCCGGTGACGATCACCGCGAAAGTGTTCATGCAATCGTTGTGGCGTCTCAAACTCGAGTGGAACGAGGAGATACCGTCGCTCTCGCTTCAGAAATGACAAACGATATATACCCAATTGCCAACGCTTAATCGATTGCAGATTCCGCGCTAGACAGGCCAGCGATCCGATAAAGGTAAAATTTCATGGGCAGTGAAAAGTAGCAGCAGATCGTACTGATTGGTTACAAAATAGAGAAGTGCTAGGAACTCGAGAACTTCTCTATTTTATAGCCAATCAGTACAATCTGCTGCTGGTTTTCACTGCCCATGAAATTTCACCTTAGTGTTCGATGCGAGATTCACGGTTTCGCTGATGCACCGTTGCCTACGCTGCGGTCGCGTATCTCCGCGTCGTGTCGCCGTCGGGAGATATTACGATCTCGCTACTGATGGGCAAATCGAAAGTCGCGCCGGTGAAAACTCTAAGCATTCCACGGTTAGAACTGCTCACTGCCTTGCTGCTGGCCCGATTGATGACTTTCGTCCTTAATTCGATAGACATTAAGATTTCCGCGCGCTACTGTTGGATCGACTCGGAAGTGGTTTTAGCCTGGCTCCGCCAGCACCCCTCAAAATGGAAGACGTTCGTCGCGAACCGCGTCTCCGACATTCAATCTCAACTTCCAAACGTCCCCTGGTAGCACGTTTCGACCAACGAGAACCCCGCGGATTGCGCATCGCGCGGCCTCCTCGGAGGAGAACTCGAGAAGCATGCTTTATGGTGGACCGGCCCTAAGTGGCTCAGTTCTCCGCCCGATTGTTGGCCAAAAAACCCCGTATCAAACTCGTCAGCAACGACTCCCGAAGAAAGAGTGTCGACCGCGCATTTAGCAACTCTGCCAGCCCTATGGGATCTGGCCCTTCGATATTCATCGTGGCCTAAATTCATTCGCGTCACTGCGTACATTTTAAGGTTCGTAACGCGTTGTCGCCGTATCAATAAAACCGCGCCCAGGCCCGGCCTCACGGAAGTCGCGTTGTCAGCTCATGAATGTCGGCGCGCGCGGACGTTATGGTTAAAGAAGATTCAGGCTGAGTTATTTCCCAAAGAAATTCTCGCGATCTCGAGTAATAACCCAATAGGGAGAAAAAGTCCCCTCCTCTCCCTTAACCCTTTCATGGATTTTGACGGCTTGCTCAGAGTAGGAGGGCGACTAAAAAATGCACCGTTTCCATTCAACGTTAAGCATCCTATCGTACTGGGATCACACCCGCTAGCCACCCTGATAATAAGGCAAGCTCATCTGAGAGCGCTTCATGCGGGCACGCAGCTGACGCTCGCCACGCTTCGACAAGACTTTTGGGTCTTGCGAGCGCGAAGTGTGGTGAGATCAGTAATACACAAGTGCGTGGTCTGCACACGCGAAAGGGCCGTTTTACCACAGCAGCTCATGGGGAATCTTCCGCCCCTGCGAGTATCTCCCCCTCTCCGCAGTTTCGTGCACTGCGGTGTTGATTACGCCGGGCCGGTGTATGTGCGAGCTTCCGGAGGCCGAGGGATTACATCGCGGAAAGTCTATATCGCGGTATTTGTGTGCCTCGCGACTCGCGCCATTCACCTCGAATTAGTCGGCGATTACTCCGCCCTAGCGTTTCTAGACGCTTATTCACGTTTTTGCGCTCGTCGCGGATTGCCGGAGTCGATGCATTCCGACAACGGCACAACGTTCGTTGGCGCGGAGAGAGAGTTATCCCGGGCGTATCGTGCAGCGTTAAACGATCCGAATTTTCAAAATTCGACCGCGTCGGACGGTACAACCTGGCATTTTCTCCCCCCCCCCCCTCCGCTCCGCATTTCGGCGGATTGTGGGAGGCCGGAGTTCGCAGTGTGAAGCATCATATTCGGCGTGTACTGCAAAATCATACGTTAACGTACGAAGAATTCACCACTCTGTTATGTCGAATCGAGGCTTGCCTCAACTCTCGCCCACTCGCGGCTTTGAAAGATACGTTAGACGATTATGATGCTCTCACACCCGGTCATTTCCTTATCGGGTCCGCCTTTGACTATATAACCATGGACTGCCAGTTATCTATCCTCACAATGCTTCGATGTGTAAAAGACATAAAACGCGCCCTCATCGTCTAGGTGGCAGAAAATCGAAACATTAAGTAAGATCCTGATGGTAAAAGATGAGGAAAGAGAGAGACAGAATAAGTCGTTCATCGCTGTTTTATCAACTTTTAGCAGATTGCTAGAATATGTATTTAAAAAATTAATACAAATAAAGACTAAATTAGTTTTATATATGTATATATACATATACAATGTATATATAATACTTACACGCAGGTAGTCCTGTTAATATATTCCCATTAGAAAATTAGAAGTGATTAAATTATAAGAACAAAATAAATACAGAATGTTAAACGATATATTTTATTATCAAATAAACTATATAAGATATATATAAAAATATCAAAAGACACAATATAGTGTATCGCGCCAAGTATATAAAAAATATCATTCTTGTAGACAATAATATATAATCGATACAGATATTTAAACAGTTTTCTCAATATTAGAAGAAGAAAGATCATTAATATGATATAAAATATATGTAAGATATATTTATGCGAGATGATATCAATCAATCTTTCAACCTTATATATATATAATGGCCCAGGCAGTACCTACTTCGCCTATACGGCCATAAACACGTGAGGGATTAGTAATCTTTTGAATTTTTCAAACGTAGTAATCTGTTAAAAACGTATTATTAATTCATGCGAATCTTTAATCCTTAACTTTTCTTTTTTAGAGAAAGTTCACCTCTTAAGCAGTCACGGAGTCACGCGTCATCAGGAGATGATATTACTGTTTAAAAAAAAAATCGGATTATATATATTCTACTTACTGAGAATAGCGATTAGGTTGACAGCTTGAGAAAAAATAAAAATTATAGCAACGGATCTCATGTGTAGTATGTATGAAACTACATAATTTATATATAATATTATAACCAATGGTTATATAGTCAAAGGTAATAATATTGGCAAAGATTATTGCCCGCTGAAAATGACGGCTTTTGTTAAATTACGTCTTATTAAGTTTTTTTGCTCGCTAATGGTAATTACTTTACCTTCGTAAAACAATTTAATTTCGAAATAAAATATTATTATTAGTTTGATTAAAATATATTTATGGTTTTCTAATATATCTAAATCCTTAATATGCTCGTTAAAATTTAAAAATAAATTATCACAATTTAAATTTTGGAAAGTATCGTATACCATTTTAGGAATAATATTCCTCATTTTTAATTTATCTTCTAATTTAAACAAATTAAAAATTTTGTCGCAAACTGTAACTATTTTATATGTGTCAATTCTGGGATATCTTAAAAAGCCGAAGCTCTTTCTGTTAATGAATTCGGAGTTAAATTCATCACATTCATTTAAAAGCTGGAAACATGTACAACATTTCAACTTTTTTAAAATTTTTAACTCAACAAAGCCTGCAATGTATGATACAGCGTGGTGTAAACTGTAAGAAATCTTTTCAAGAGGAATATCATCCACGACTACATTACGATCGTCTTCCACAGTGTCCAAAGCTTCATATGTCGTACATAACTTCTTTGCCGACGATGACACCGTTAAAATACTCGTATTGTCGAGCGCAATACAATTTGCCTGTGCTGATGATTTAACTTCGTTATGGTGTAGTAACCGTTTGTATGCCGATAGAAATTGCATGCAATTGGGATTATTGTTGTAGCCTCCCATAGATCGTATAGACGAGAAAAAAATCTCTAGATGGTCTTGAGATAACTTGTATGACAGTATGTATTTTAAGTAACCAGTCTCTACATACTCATGAAACATTTTTTTTAAATTGTTCATGTTTACTATGAACCCAAGGAACCCAGTTTTTACTTTTGTTGTCGTTATTGAAGGTCCATTTATTTCTAACTTTAAGTTTGAAAAATAGTCTATGGCTTCTTCAAAAAAATCTAAAATTTTTGCGGCGGTACTTACACTCAATGGTTTTTTAAAATAATTCGAAAATTTACTTCTCGAATTTAGACAATCGAATACATTATTACACATTCGGCAAAATTTGGCAGTTGCAGCGCAGCCTAGAAAGTCAGGGTGTTTATCATGTAGCAGTTGCTCTAATGCTATTGCACAACTTTCACTGAGCATTTGAGCAGCTAGTTTAACATTCATTTTATTTTTCCTCCACTGTAAATGTTTGTTGTTAATTTTATTCGCTAAATGAAAACACCCTGCATTCTGCAATTGTACTAACCTCTCAATAAATTTATAATTAATTTCATTATTGTATGCATCATACAATATGCGCTTTGATCCAAATGCATTTCTTATTAATTTTAGCATATGCGCAGCATCTAGAAATATTAAAATATCGTCTCCTTCTGTTGGATGTTTAAAGAAGGCTTTGTTATTAAGGACGTTTGCTTCTAATTGTTTGCACATAGAGATGTTTGCTGGAAGTCCATCAAAGGTAAGTGCAATAATTTTAACTCCAGATTGTGCTACAAATTCTAAAACCTTCTTCGTAATTTCGGCTCGCTCTTCAGCTGTTAACCCAGCCAAAAAAAAGTAGGCCACGGGTATCTTCCACCGCTCATTAATGCAAGTTATGAGGTATACCAATGCTTCTTTAGCTATAGGTAAATCTTCCGGTTCTTCTACAACGATCCCATAATCGACATATCCGATAAATCTTTTTTCGGTACGATTCCACTCGACTTGCTGTCGAATAGCCATCTCATCCATTGTTAAGCAAGCAAATAATTTTTTATCGCCAGCAGCTTCACATTTTCTTTTTAATATTTCCACAGTTTCTTCGGTGAAACCAAGTAATCCTTTAGTACAACCGTACCATGTTCGAATTGTTGACGGAGCCGGTAGTTTATTTCGAAAAACTTGACGAATGTAATTGTAAGCTTTGGGACTATAAAAGTTTACGGTTAAAGCAAATGCTCTTAACTGAGGTGGATACTTCCCTTTAATCTTTCCTTGTTCTATTTGTCTCATTATTGAAGAGTCATCTGCAACGGCCTATTGAATATTATAAAACAAAATAATAAATATCCACAATATGCAGCTGAATATTCATAAACATTTATTGTATAACTTAAAGAATATATGTAACTGTACAATAATTATTTGTATTATTTGTATTATATCATAATTAATGTTACAATTTTATTTTTTTATTAATATTATTTTATGATTAAATTTATGATTACAGTTACTTATGACTAGTGTACAATTACATAAAATATTTATTTTCAATTTTTGTAAGGCATTGACAATTATTTAACACAATTACTCACAAATACTCACAAATAACTTTGTAAATTGAATATGAAAATAATACATTTATAGGCTCTCGATGATAAAACCAATAAAGTAGGATTACAATTTGGGTAATTGCACTCACAATTGCCCAAATTATGGTTATTGGTGCGTAACTTATAAGCTATAACTTAATGTCAATTGCTATAGGGCAGACGTTTCCGATCAGTTTTGTAAATTAAAATGTACAATTAAATGTAATGATACATCTTACACACGTAATCAGATGTTTATTTTCATAATCAAATTTTTCTGGCTTTATAGAAATATTTTGTGCTTCCACTTTTCAATACCCTGGCCGCAGGGGGAATTGATCCGCGCAGTTCCTTGTGTCCAATGCACCTACGAATTGTTCCAAGTTTCCAACACCGTAGACATACACACACACAATTACGCACATACACATATACATTTTCGAGTTTGAAGAGTAGTTGAATCGCATCAATTCCTATACCCCACGAAGATTCTTGGCAGTGTCACGCCCTGCAAGAAAGTGGAGCCATATAAATCCCAAGAAAAGAAAGAAGACTTTTCAATACCTGTACAATGTCTGATGAAGTCGCAGAAAGGAGACCCTTTGTACGAAGTTCACACAATAAGGTCTGTAAGCTGTCAATTCTTTTCTTTTGGCGATATTGTTGTACTTTCAATCGATTAATTATTTTGTCCTTCTTGTTGCATGACCTCTTTAATATTTCCATCGCTTTAATTAACGTCCTCGGTGACATATTTTTCATTTCTGCTGTTTTTATATCACCTGCATAGCACATTCGCTTTTTTGAGGGAGTTTCATAAATTTCCTCTTCACGTTGACTAATACTTTCAAATATTACGGATGGCATATTAGATGGTTCAGTATTCTCCAGATCAGCCGTACTAAGAAAAATAACATTTAAAATGTACAAATAATATATAATGAAATAAGAGACAAAGGGTCACTATTTCACACGTCTGTTAACCTCTAACTGACTTTGCAAAATAGTCAATAGAAATTGGCTATTTTGAAAGTTAACTGTCAGTTAGAGATTAACACGGAAAAAGTGACCCAAAATATTCCAACAAATTTAATCATATACTGACATTAGTACATACTTTTCTTTTGGTGCATTTGGAAATATTGTTGGCACAGAGTTTGATTTCAACCGACATGAAAATCCAGTTTTCTCGATGCAGTTTTCTGTAAAATGTAGGCTACATATGTAACTATATTTCGATATCTTTGCCATACGTTCTTGAGTATGACCGGAATTAACAAGTGCTTCTTCCCACTTCTTTCGAAGATTCGGGTTCTTTGGAAATCTATTCAGTAATACCAATCAAATTAATTCATTAATATATATTTTATGTCATAACATTTAAATTTAAAGAAACATTTTATATGTCTAATACAAGCAATTTTAACACTTACTTTTTCAAATACAAAATACTCTTTTAAAATGTGACACATATTTTAGATTAGACTACGATAAATTATAATAACTTACCCAAAAAATGTTAAAAAAATCTTGCTGTCTTCTTTTACTTCTTTATATTTGGTTCATTTGCAACCGTCAATAAAACAATAAACAACCATTGTTATACGAGAATACGAAACCCGATAACGCAAGTCTAGCTGTCACTGGCTGTCACACGTGAGCTACTGGAGCAGACTGAGAGAGAGCTCACAGTTCATTGAAGTACCGGGAGTCGCCACTTGTGCGATGGGGGCGCGCTTGATGTTCTTTACATCAAAAACAGCCAACTAGCAGTCCATGGTTATATAGTCAAAGGGGTCCGCAATCACGGTGAGTCCCGAGCCGTCGTTGTTAAATCTGAACGAAAATCGGTTGTCACGTTGGCAACGCGTGCGTCACCTGACCGAGCGATTTTGGAAACTGTGGAGAAATGATTATGTAAATACTTTACAGCAACGATTTAAATGGCAAAGAATCAAGCCACTTGTGAAAATCGGCCAACTCGTGCTACTACGAAACGCCACGTTACCGCCCTGTAAATGGGAACTCGGGCGCATCACGGAATGTCACGCCGGCGCCGATGGATTAATCCGAGTCGTAACCGTTAAGACAGCCACGTCCGAGTATAAGCGGCCCATCGTGAAATTGTGCATACTACTTGTCGATTGCGAGACCAGCTCTGATTAATCTGTGAAAATTAAAGTGCATTTGCTCAGCAGGCGATTTCTGTGAATCCATCACGGCGGGCGATCAGCGGAGTGTAAACCGCTGACCCGCATTGTAAATAGTCTAAATAAATTATAAATAGAGTTCATCAGCGATTTAAGCTTGTAAGTTTGCGTTAATTTAGCTAGTAAGAGTTCGGCCCGAATGCAACACCCTTAACGCAGCGTCCGCTTCGGATTCTAACCAAAAGCAACGTTTCGAAACTAAAGTTCCGAGGCGGGCGGTATGTTAAAGATCGAGTGAAAAACGAGAGCATTGAGCAGTGTTTCCGCGAGCGCGGTCCTGGCGCAGCCACGCGCGATCATCGTGATCGAAGCGATCCTCCCAAAACACGGCCCAATGATCCCGCTTTCACGACACGCTCAAGAGAAAGCGCGCACGCGTTTACTTAATGTTCACGAATCATCGAAACCCCCGCTACGAAGCGGGGTCAGGAAGAAGGGCAAACGCGAGCAATCCTCAACAGCACAATCTGTTCAGCCGTACGACAAATCGGTCGCTCTGAGTTATCGTCGTGAAACAATTTTCGCGCCAACGGTTCGGTCTCACTACCGCACGCCGAGCGCCCGAGCAAGGGCCAGCATAGCGCGAAATTTCGACGCGAATAACAACCAGTGCGACCTATCGCCGTCCGCCCCGCAAGCTCATTTTTGTTGGAAATTAAAGTGACAGTAAAACCAACTCAGTGTCAGTTTACTCAACCGCAGTCCACTCCTCAACGAGATCATCCTAACGCCTCGCGCCCTTGTCAGGGCGGTGCCGGTATCTCTCGTGCCCTGAGGCCTCCTCAGGTATCGTACGAAACACTGCGGATGATTAAATTATTAACAATTTTTAAATTTTTTATTTCTTTGGCTATAATTGGCACACAATCGTGACGATTCGACCATTGATTTTGGTCCTCGTCGTCAATACGTTAATAATCTTTGATAGTTACATATAAACATCTCATATTTAAAATAATTTAAAATTGCGAAAAATATTACCTCAGCCAGGATTCGAACCTGGAACCTCCCTCATTCCGTGTAGGGCATCGTACCAATAAAAGTATCTGCAAAATATTTTTTAGAAACTTTCTGCTAATTATACGCTTAATTGATTTTAATTAATTGTGATTATTGTATGGTTTTCCAAACTCTGAAAAATTTTGGTAAAAGTTTACAATAACTTACACAGCTCGGATTACTTTGACCTTGACATATGTTGTCAAGGACATAATACTGAGTAACTTTTCCTTATAACTTAGTCGGCGGTCGCTGCTTATTAAAAAGTTATAAACAAAAAAAGTTTGAAAAATATAGCAGCTATTTTGAGTATTGGAAGGCATAAATGACTAATATATATGTCGAAATAGTTCACGCATACACTTTTCACGCGAACCGAGGTTCACCCACACCCCCCCTGCTTTCAGGGGAGGTGCGGTAGCTCCGAAATAGTTCACGCATACACTTTTCACGCGAACCGAGGTTCAACCACACACCCCCTCCGCTTTCGGGGGAGGTGCGGTAGCCCCGAAATAGTTCACGCATATACTTTTCACGCGAACCGAGATTCACCCACACCCCCCCTGCTTTCGGGAGAGGTGCGATAGCCCCGAAATAGTTTACGCATGGGTTAGTTGACGCGCTTTAAACAATTTAATACTGTTAAAGCGCGTCATCTAACCTATGTAGATTAGTGACGCGCTTTAAACAGTTAAATACTTGTAAAGCGCGTCATCTAACTTACGTATTTTCCAAACTTTTTTTGTTAATAACGTTTTAACGAATAACGAGCAACGGCTAAAACTTTCTGAAGGTCACTCGGGGTCATAACCTTGACAACATATATCAAGGTCATTGAAATCGGTGAGGTCGCCAAATTTTTTTTTTGTTAATAATTTTTTAATAAAAAGCGACCGCCGATTAAGTTATAAGGAAAAGTTACTCAGTATTATGTCCTTGACAACATATGTCAAGGTCAAAGTAATCCGAGCTGTGTAAGTTATTGTAAACTTTTACCAAAGTTTTTTCCAAATATCTCTAAATGATTTCTAAACGATTAGGTTAGTTAATTTTCAATAATTTTTAATTTATTTGCTAAATATACGTCGGTTCGTCGACAGCTGGTCCATCGTGACTCTTCGGTCACCCGTATTAATGGTACCACTCGCGTCACAGGTCGGATAACGATTAGTTGGTTGCTCGCGTCCGCGTTCCTTTATATATACGGTGGCTACCGTTGTAACCGGACACGGCTACTGGAAGGCACGGTTGTCGAATTATATCTTCTT
The DNA here is from genome assembly GCF_003070985.1 of Temnothorax curvispinosus. NCBI lineage: Eukaryota > Metazoa > Arthropoda > Insecta > Hymenoptera > Formicidae > Temnothorax > Temnothorax curvispinosus. The sequence continues at coordinate 22,423 of NW_020214681.1, forward strand.
ATCGCACGGTCGCCACTCGGTTTCACCGATAAGTACCGAGAAGGTCTATTAACTTGGTTCCTCTTTATTTTAAGTTGCTGCGCCTGATGTCTCGTACTCGCTTCTCACTCCCCGGATCCTCGCTTCACCGCATACCAGGTCTACGCGGGACAACGATGGACATATGTATACCCAAGTATCAGGCAAGTATCGATTTCGCAATTCCCTCCTATTAACCATTTCCCTGTTTCAGGTTCCCAATTTCTGCTGATCGTCGCTGCCGCCCTTTCCGGGTCTTCGCTGCACCGCATACCAGGACTACGTGGGGCAACCGCTGGAGCTTCGCCGAAGGACAAGGTAAGTATAAGGTAAGTACGACAATTAATGTCCCCTTTTTTGTTTTTAATTCCCGACTTTGTTGGCTCGTCGCTGCTGCACTGCCCGGATCTCTGCTTCGCCGCACACCAGGACTACGATGGACAACCAATGGGACTTCGCCGAGAGACAACGTAAGTATGAGGTAAGTGTAAAAATTAATGTCCCCCTTTCACACTACTTCCTTGTGTTAGATTCCCGACTTCGTTGGATCGTCGTTGCTGCACTGCCCGGATTTTCGCTTCACCGCATACCAAGACTACGTGGGACAACCGATGGATCTTCGTCGAGGGACAAGGTAAGTATAGGTATATGGTAAGTATGACACTCTATGTCGTTTTAAATTTCACAAAATTGATTTATTCCTTTCTTGTCGTTGATTTTATTAATCACAATGTATTGCACAATTATTAAATTTCTACACGCGATCGGTCTCTGTCTGTCGGCTCACAATCTATGAAGTATCCAGAATGTCCCGATTGTTATATACTAGAATCGTATTCAAGAGTCAAATATGCGCTTAATCGCGTACAATCTTTTGTTTTCAGGTAACCGTGTACCTCTCGCCGCTGTAACGAGTGAATTTTACGCGTTGTGTGACGCGGGAGTTTCCGTTTTTAAGAGGCTGCTCGTATTACTTCCGCACGCTACGGTTTCCCACGAAAGACTGCCTCGAGCCTTGGGCTTCGCTTGGGCTCCCCACCGTGTCAGAGGTTCCCCCACTCCGGCGATCTATTCCTACTCGTGGGTTGTTATTCCACTTTCGCTATGACGTCAACCGTTTTTTACCCATTTTTTGCATGTTTTTGCGTTCGCACGGAAATTTCTACGCTGGGTACCATGTATAGGATGTCCACCGACGGTGCCGCTGCACCTGGTTTTCACTTTTGGAAACGGCTCCGGCCGTTGACGCCGACCCGTGCGCAAGCTCGCGGGGAAGCTCCTCAATACGTTTTTACTCGATTTTCCCGGAGAAGATGTCCGGATGGAAAGTTGGTCGTTTGCCGACGACGCCGACCTATGCGCACGCCTCGTAGGATATCTCCCGACCTATTTCCGACCGACTTCCCCGGGGAAGATGTCCAGGTTAAAAGTTAGTCGTCCGCCGACGACGCCGATCTATGCGCACGCCTATTAGGATAACTCCCGACCTATTTCCGACCGACTTCCCCGGAGAAGATGTCCAGGTTAAAAGTTAGTCGTCCGCCGACGACGCCGACTCATGCGCACGCTTAGTAAGATGCCTCTCGACTTATTCCCGACTGACTCTCCTGAGAAAGATGTCTAGGTTAAAAGTTGGTCGTCCGCCGACGACCCCGACCCTATGGACCTTTGCCCACTCTACTTTTGAACCCTTAGCCGACGTTTAATCCTTCGTTCCGTCGCGAAATCTTAAACCTGGGGCCGTCCAATGGCGCCGACCCCCTATTGGTGTTTACCAGGTCTCTATAATCCCGCTTAAATCTTTTGTCCCTGAGAGAAGTACTCGCGTTACCCGTTTCGAATCCGCCTATCCTTCTACGATTATCGGGTCTCTCGGGACCTTCTCCTACCTCCTCTCCCTGAAGAAAGTTCTTACGCCGTTTGTTAGGATCCGCCCCGTAGCTCTGGTCCATGTGCCGCTTTCGTTTCCTGGACGTCGTAGGTTGATTTGGCCGCGCTGCTAGATGATGTCCCACCGCAACGCGCTTGTGTTCCGCGCGCTTGCTCGGTGCGTCCACTCTCAGTGATCTCTCGGGAGTGCACGGCTGCACCGTAGCCCCTTCTCGCGGCTCGCACACGTGCCACGTTGCCACAACACTTTCGTGTTCACGCTTATCGCACGTGTTACTCCGGCGTAACCCAGACGAGCGTATTCCGTATTTGAGAGACTATGAGCTGTATTTAGAACGCGCTTACAACGATGTTAGCGCGAGATGTTAGCGGTCCTAACCAATGAAGCGTTCTAGGAGCGGTGACATCTCGCGCTAACATCGTTGTAAGCGCGTTCTGAATACGGGCCTCTATGTTTCCGATTGTAATATACTATATAGAGATCCGTTCGCTACTGTTATATCCGAAAGACTGCCTCAAGAAACGATGTTCGCTTCGCCTCCCCACCATGCCGCGTCGCTCCCACTTTCGTACTTGTTATTCGCGCCTATTGTATTCGGCACGTATTTACCGGCGCTATCACGTGTTCGCCGCATGACTCTCACGCACTCGCCTAGTGAATTGTTTACAGAAAATTCTACCCGTGGAAGCTTTTTGTCGGTCTTTGGTGGATTTTCATACATTTCCTGGCGCCGATTCTCCAGGTTGATAGCGTCTGGTCGAGTTGCTCGAGCGTTGACGAGGACCTCTGCGCACGTACTCCGAACGCGAAAACATGCAAAAAATGGGTACAAAAACGGTCGACGTCATGCGGCAACGGAATAACAACCCGCGAGTAGGGATAAACCATGGGAGTAGGAGAACCTTCGAGACGGTGGGGAGCCAATGCGGGGCCCAACGCTCGAGAGAGTCTTTCGTGGGTAGCCGTAGCGTGCGGACGTATTACGTGCGACCTCTTACAAACGGAAACTCCCGCGTAGCAAAACGCGTAAAATTCGCTTGTTGCAACGACGAGAGGTACATGGTTACCTAAATACACACGACTGTACGCGGTTTAACGCATATTTGCCTCTCGAATACGATAATAAGTATATTACAATCGGGACATTGTGCGTGCGACCCGCGGGACATTCATGTGACACCGTAGATTGTGAGCCGACAGGCAGAGACCGATTGCGCGTGAAGAATTAATAAATGTGTAACACATAATGAATAATAATCATTGATTTGGAAGAAATAAATCATTTTTGTGAAATTTGAAACAACATAGAGTGTCATACTTACCCTATACTTATACTTACTGTTTGAAGTTGAAAGAGAAATAGAGAGAGAGAGATTGTATAAGTGCGGCCATCTATGGCGTTCGTATTGCGGTAGGTCGGCATGCGCGAAATAGGTCCGACCGCGTAGTAACCCAGGCGCTCGAGAACGGTCGAGCGCGGGCTTCCCGCGCGCTTGCGTAAGGATATCGGGAGAGGCGCGCAGCCCGGGCGAGCGAGCCATTCGTTTCCCAGATCTCGTGCATGATGCTTCGTGCACTGTTGCTAAGTTCGATAGAATTGCGTCATACTTTGAGTATCGAGTCATTAAGTTGTGAATTATCTTTACGTGTTTCGTATTGTGATTAATTACTTTAAATATTTTACTCAACGAGAGATACGTTAAACTGCGATCGTCACCGAGAGGAATCCAGGGATACCCGTCCCGGCGAGCCATGCCGGCACGTGGAACGAAGGAAGGAAGGAAGGAAGCCATTTTCGAAAACGTGCGAGAGAACCTTTTCAACAGGAATCACGAGCCTTTTCGAAGTCATGAATATGCGAAAGAGATAAGGATTGAGCCCTTTTTATATATATATTCATTGTGTGAACATCTAAGGTAATGTTATCGTCTATGAAAGGTACCTCCTTTAATTTGTACGAGAGAGACAGTTAGATTCCCGTCTAACATATTACAAAGAATCCCCGATTCTTTTACATTAGATCCCGTCTAATGCTTTACAAGGAATCCCCGATTAATTAATCTTTCATTAAGCTTACATATCCAGTTAAATCGTAACACTGAGCTCAGTCTAAAGTAAAATCATTAATTGTACGGTTGCAACCATTTTCGTGAAAGGTAAAAGAAAAGACTTTATTTCTTATTTGTGCGATTGTTTCTTTCTCATTGATCAGACAATTTTTCTTATTGTGTATTATGTTACTTTGCGAACATTCTTTACATTTACTTGAAATAAGTATTCAATGAAATTGCGTTCCTTGCTAAACATATAAATCGTCTCTAGCGTTATTATCAAACTATATATTATTCATTTTCGTGCGTTTCTATAAGAATTATTTCTCAGTGACTTGATAATTATTCTACTAAGTATTTTACGTTATGTTCATACTAAAGTGAATTAATGTGTCGATCAAAACAATAAGGCCTAGGAATACGATAAATTGGGAAATTATTATACTTTATTTTTTTGTACTGAATACATGATTTTGATGAAAAGGAGTTATTCATTGTTTATATATGGTAAATTGTAAAAGGCCAATGAACAGTAATTATTATTAAGAAGTCAACGATTGATACATTAATTCAGTAATTATTTCAATTATGTTTGGACTGAAATTTATATTCTGATTGATTTGCTTTACTTGTTGAACAGTCCTTTCTTTATATTAAGTGATCTGTTTTATTTTGACTACGTCAATAGAAACTCTGAGATTACATACTATAAATATTTCCTTTATGATTAACTTGATTACATAACAAAGAAAAGCATCAGTAAATTCAACCTTTATTTTGTCATTAATACAAGGAAGGACTGTACTATGATAATTATTGATTTGTTTCTTTTATGTGTTTTATGCATTTATTGTATTTTTATCGTATGTTGTATAATCTATGTAATAATTTGTTCAAGAATACTGGGAAGGTTTTCAGGCAGTTTCCCTTCTCCTATGCAACAAATGTTGGTATTCTTTGTCTAGTTCTGCCCATTCGAGTCATTTCAAATTACTTAAATTATTAAATGCAATCTCTCTCTCAATAAACGGATTCTTTATTATTTGTTCCTTCCTCATTTAATTCTAGAGTTCAGGCTTGTGCGCGAGCTTGTGCAAACACTTACCTTGTCCCACGGTCAAGATCCATTGATTGTCCCACGTAGTCCTGGTATGCAGTGAATTGAGGATCCAGGTAGTGCAGCATCGACGATCAACCAAAGCCGTGAATCTAAAACAAAGGAATAGTTTAAAAAGAGGACATTAATTTTCGTACTTACCTTATATTTGCCTTGTCCTTTGGCGGAGATCCATCGGTTGTCCCACGTAGTCCTGGTATGCGGTGAAGTGAAGATCCGGGAGGCGCAGCATCGACGATCAGACGAAGCCGGAAATCTGAAACAAGGAAATAGTTAATAAAAGGAAACCGCGAAATCGATACTTACCTGACACTTTGTCCATTGTTGTCTCACGTAGACCTGGTATGCGGTAAAGCGAGGATCCGAGTGAGCATGGCAGCGACTACGAGGCATCGGGTGCAGCAACCTGAGCCATAAAGGGCTAATATTAGCATACCTTCTCGGTAGTTAGGGGTTAAACCGAGTGGCGACCGTTAGATAAAAAGACGTAATTTGACAATCGTGCCCTCCCGTAGCCGCGTCCGGTTGCAGCCTGAATCGCGGGCCGTTCTCCGCTCTGAGCCACCTCTCCGGAGCATGCGGTTGCAAGGTCTGGACCTTGACACCGAATGTCTACGCACCGGCCGGTTCCCCAAAAGATGGAAAGAGGCCAGCCTAGTCCTCCTGCCAAAAGCGGGTAAGCCCGCGGACTACCCGTCCGCGTACAGGCTCGTGTGCCTGCTGGATGAGGTGGGCAAAATTTTTGAGAGAATCATTGCCGAGCGCCTCGTCCAGCACTTGGCCCGGAGAGAAGGTAAAGAGCTCTCGATGACCAATTCAACTTCCGTGCCGAGAAATCTACCGTAGACGCGATTAGGCGCGTCATCTCCCGCATGGGGGCCGAAATTGAGGGGGAGAGTGGCACTGGGAACGTTATTAATGCCTTCAACTCCCTCCCGTGGGAGGTAATAGGGAGGGCGCTGGTGAGGTTCGGCATCCCTCCCTACCTGATTATGGTCATCAGAGACCATTTCCGGGACAGAGGGTTAACGTACACGGACCGAGACGATGTCCTGAGGATAAGGCTCATGGAGCGCGGTATTCTGCAGGGGTCGGTGTTGGGACCCCTGCTATGGATCATTGCCTATGACCTGGTCCTCGAGATTGTTAAGTTCGAATCTCGCGCTTTCACTAGTCACTATAGAAAGAGCCGGCCCGGCAGGCGTGAGAAGTCGTAGGCTAATCTCTCGTGTTTTATATACACACGGTTCTTTTTCGCTCGCGCTGCTGGAATGTTCCACTCTCTCGATGTAACTGCCACGAGGAGGTGAAATAAAGGCACGTTTGTTCAAATCTTAAGACTGACTTGGATTGATTTACTTAAACAGGTTATGGGCCCAGGTTGCTCGCATTGTGCATAAAGTTAATCTCGCGGACGTAAAATTGCGAGGAGTAGAGATAACTGGATAACCTGTATAACCTCGAAGTACGTACAAGCGCATCAAGTTTCGCGTGGTACGTGCACTGATCTATATATAACTGGATAGTGAATAGGCCGAATTTTGTGAAGCAATACGAACGGCCGCCATGTTGGCCGCAGCGGGCACTTCGGGCGTCATCAGGAGCCGTCGTGAGCGTTCGTGAATCGCCAAGTCTGAAGTTGCACACAGGAGTGAAAATCGCTTAGTTGTGTTTTTACAGTTAATTTACATACAGTTAATTTACATACAGTTAATATACATACAATTGTGTAAAATATAAATGCATTTATTGATAAACATAAAGAACACATAAAATACAAATTATAGAAGATTTAAATTAACAAAATTAAATTTTCGAAGGTATCGCAAAACAACAAAATAAAATTTTCAAAGGTATCGCAGAACTTAATACTTAAAAAATAATTGTGTACAGCAGGGTTGGGTACGTCCCTTCAAAACACCATCTGTAAGGTTTGGGTACGTTCCGTAAAAACGCCCTTTAAGGCCCCTTCGGGGCAAATAAAGTACCTTTTGAACTGAATAATTGTGTACAGCTGTTTTAAAAAATTATTGACTCTTCCAAATTATTTGCCGAGTCATATGATGTCGTAATTTCATGCCGATAGCAGCATCTGACGCGCGGTTTGTTGCGATAAACATGCGTAGCTTAATGTAGCATTTACAAACTTCTTTCGCTAGCGTGAAAATGTGGCTCGAAAGATGTTCCATTTCATCGTCAAAGATATGCTCATTCAACGACGGAAATAAATTGCAAGGCGGCTGAAAAACGTCTTGCAATATTTTTGCGCAAAGAACTGCTTCAGCATTCGATTCTCGAAATGGATTACCCTTATTTCTGTTCAAGCTATGTCTTATAATGTTTTCAGCGCGTTGACAGATTGTAACGACGCATTTGCTCGGAAATATTAGCCCACCTCGTGTCTTTGCCTGAATAAGACAATTGTCCGAAAATTCTGGTACGCTTTGACTGTTTTGAAATAACGCATTTCGACATTTCTCGCACCTAATTAGCGGCTTTTTTTCGTCCACCATTTTCTTAACTACCCAACCAGCTATATTCGCGACACAATTTTTCGAAAACGCGGACAGCGTGTTTGGTATTTGCCAGTTAAGTACGATAAATTCATCCATAAATTCGTCATTTTCATTGCAATGTCTAATCTTTTCATCTAATCCGTACTTTTTACAGAATCGAATATTGTCCATCGCGCTGTAAACAGCAGGATCGTAACGATCGATAGGTTTTTTTCTTCCAGCCCCAGAAGAAACCGTTAGGATACTGGTAGAGTCCATGGCTTCGGCATTACCGTTTGTGGCAATTATTTCGTGCCGAACCAACAACCTTTTGTACGCCGAAATAAATTGTGCACAAGTGGGATTCGGACACCAGCCACCACATCTTCGAATTGCACAAAAAAATAGTTCCAGGTGGTCCTGGCTACATTTGTACGTTAGCAAATATTTCATTTGAGAGCCTTCCGGTTTAACGTACGTGTCGTAAATGCCAATGACGGATATGGCGGCTGTAATCATTCCGACGAATGGAACGTACCGTTTGGTTTTCCACATTTCCTTACCCTCGACATTCGTGATACCTTTTAGATACTCTATGTCGGCCAAAATTTGCGGTCGCCAGATAAACTCATTGGTACGTCGCAACGGACTCTTGTAACCCTTTCCGAATGGATTACGCGAATTTAAGAAATCGAAAAGTCTATCGATACAGCGAATAAAACGTACCGTTCCCTCACTTCCTTGAAATTCTGGTAAGCCTAATACTCGCGCACAAAACTCGATAGCATCAGCAACACTGCTACTGAGAGTCTGAGCAGCTAGAGCCACCTTCATCTTCATTTTCCAGTATTAGATGTGTGCGATCTTAAGCCGATTTCCTGCTCGTAGCCCTTCTTTTTCTTGCAAGTATGCTAAAGCAGTTATGAATCTTCATTCGATTTTTTGGCCCTCGTTGTCACGCAGTTCTTTCTGATCGCCAAGACAGTTTCTGAACAGTTTTAACATGTGGCAGGCATCTAATATTACATGCACTTTCTTTTTGTTCGAAGGATGCAGAAAATACGGCTGTGGATCAATTAAATCAAAAGTAGCTCCGAGTTTGCGTAATGTCGCGAAGTGTTGCGATGGACCGTCTAAAGTTAAAGACGATACCTCGACGCCAATTTCGTCCAGACGCTGTAGACAATTCTGTATGAGGCTAGCATTCGTCGAAGAATCTATCCCATTTACCAAAAAATATCCTAAAGGTATCTTCCATCTACCATCTAATGCGACCGCCATGAAAACTAATGCTTCTTTCGCTAAAGGTATGTCATCGCATGTTTCGATTCCTGATCCTACATTTACGTAGCCTCTAAGTTTTCCGTCTCGAATATACTGAATACCTTTCTTAATACCTATTTCGTCAAGCATCAGGGTAACGATAACTTGCCTCCCGACCTTTTTTTCTTCCGAGACTTTTTCCTTTAACGCGTCAAAACTTTCAGAAGTGAATCCGGGTTCACAATTGATTGTGCTATACCACAACCGAAGTGTGCTTGGGTCGGGCAGAGCGTTGCAAAATTTTTGTCTTACATACCTATAAGCTTTCGGCGAATAGAAATGAAGGGTCATAGCGAATGTCCGAATAGCAGGTGGGTATTTTTCGCGAGAAATACCTGCTACTAATTTACCTCGACGTTTAAATATCTTACTCCCTGTTTTTTTTCGATTTATTAGCATTTCGCGCGTACCTCCGCAAAAACTCCGAAACATCACTGTCAGCGATCGATTCTAAGCATGCGAGTCCTGACTCACTTACAGATATACTTTCCCGCAATGTACGAACTATATCCTTCAAGGAGCTTATCTTCGTCGTCAGTCGCTTGACCCGTTGTTTATTTAACTTGCATTCTTTCGATAGTTTTTTGATCGTACTGAGGGCCAAGGTAAGTTTTCTCTTGTAGCTTCTAGGAGAGGCCTCATAACGGTGATCGTGTCGCATTGAATAAATTGAAACAGGAGTATTTGGCCTCCTTTTCTGAGGCCTGTCTGTTGAAGTGCTTAAGATGATTGGAACAGGTACCATGTCTCTCGTACTATCCACGTCAATAGTGGTATCCATATCCGCATCAGTTTCAATATACACCGCTGTTTCTGAATCTACAGTGGTTTCCATATCAGCCGCGCTTTCTGATTTTTCAAAACTTGCAGCTGCAGTTGCTTCCACTTTCGAAGATAAAACGTTTATTTCTAAAATATATAAAATAAATAACAATTGAAACTGTACATAGAAAGCTCTTCAATAACACATCATTAAATATAGTGATACGTATAAAAAAGCAATAGACAACATTAAAATGTTACATTTAAAGAAGTATTATTAAGGGGATGCTGGAGCCGTAGCCGAACTCGATCGGCGTCGGTAAAGAAGACCGGCGAACTATATCTGTCCTTGTATAGACAAAGATATAGACAAGGATAGCACGTTACATTGCACGCACACATACGCACGATGCACACCGACATTATACTTTTATATTACGCTTCCAAATCTTGATTTGGAGGGTTTATCGATGTTTTTCTTGTTGTGCAATTCGGGGGAACTTGTTTTCGCGTTCGTACCAATGGTATATCTCTTATATGAAATACATCTTGTGACGAGCTGACAGCTCGCCGCAACTCGAGACGCCATATTGGGATAAGAGTAGGATAAGGAAATCTGTACTTCCGTAATTTTTTCTCGTTTTCTATATAAAATCGGAGTTTCCCCGAATCATTAATGTATGTACTGCAATTCTGGAGAAGGATTTTTAATTCTGTCAAATTAATACGACGCTACGTGCCGACAAAAAATGCCGGTAAAACAGACGGCTCCAGCATCCCCTTAATAATAAAGCGATATAAGAAAATCATCTTTTATTTATGCTTTTCGGAAGAAGAAAATCAGCGGGGTATATCTTATGTATGTACTTATTGTGTGTACTTATTACTCTTACTTGTAGGTAGTTCAGGCTTAAATACTGTTGGAACCGCAAGCGCTCTTAAGCGCAACTTATTGTTGTCGACTCGCCGGAAACAGTCTGGCTTGAAGTGATCAGAACATAGAACGTCATCTTTCGTCGGAAAGAAATTCTGCAACGGTATGCGAGATAACCATTTCTGAAGCTGCATTGAGTTTTTGAGAGGAAATCTGTACATACACAACAGTCAACATAATTACTGCATGTAATTACATTTTGGAATAGAATTGATTCCGATTATCGCATCAAACTTCATAAGTACTAATAATAATAGTGGTAATAGTAATAATTCTAAAACTGTTCGAATAAACTTACATTTTAAATCTTAAAAGTATCGTATAAGCCGTGCATTTATTTTCTACTAGTTTTACTTACTTGTGAAATATACGATCGCCTTTATTTTAGACACATTGCAATAGATACATTTTTTCTGGTGCTTAGGTGCATGAAATAATGTTGGAATGCTTCCCTCTCGTAGTTTCACAGTTTCATTTTCTCTGGTAAAGCATTCCTCAGAGAAATGTTCGGAGCACAGTCGCAGATTTTCGAGTGACTGCTTATTGTTCTGTAGGTTTAGATTTTTCAGCCAAGACTGCAGTTCTCGTGGCTTTTTTGTTGGCAATCTGAATGAAAAGACAAACTTTGTAATAGTTATTTTTGTTCACTCAATTTGTAATTTTCACGACATTACCTCATGCACGGATTAATTATAATATAGATAATGTATTTTATCTCTAAAAATCGTACGACGTGAAAATAAAACTACAAAAAGCAATAAATTATTCAACATAACCAGTAATTTAATATCGAGTGATTGATTGCCATTGATTTACATATAATAAATTAGATACTATAATATATACTTACCGGTGAAAAGACCTGGGCACATCTTCACCCTTGTCGCTTTTCCCACAATGTACGCAATTCTTTTTCATTTTCGACAACGAAAAAGTTACCCGATTACAAATTACTAACTTTAACAACATTAAGGTGCCAATTCATGAGACGCTGAAAATGAGCGTCAACAAGGTGAACGTGGTGGTTTTGCTTTGACGCTAGCGTCAAAGAAATGAAGTTGAATTTGTTTAATATTCAGCGTCGTCGCTGAATCGTCGTTAATCGTCCCAGTACAATCAAACATAGACTTTAAAATACGTAAAATATTAATTATTTTCAAGTAATATCTTCAAGTAATAATATTTTATGGATATATATATAAATAAAAGATATTATTTCTGAAGATTTTTACTTGCTAAAAATGAGCGTCGAGCGTTAACGTGAAAAGGCACCTTTAAGCGGTTTTCAATTTTTTACCTGTGTGCAACTTCAAACTCGGCGATTCACGAACGCTCACGACGGCTCCCGATGACGCCCGAAGTGCCCGCTGCGGCCAACATGGCGGCCGTTCATAATGCTTCATAAAATTTGGGGTGAGAGTAGGGTATTCACTATCCAGTTATAATATAGATCAGTGGGTACGTGACGATTGTACAAATCACCAAAATGTCGGACAAGATCGATGTGGCATCCGTCGGAAAGTTTGATGGAAACTATCAGCAATGAAAGTTCCAGTTGTCCTGTGCCTTACGCGCAAAAGGCCTCTTCGAGATTGCTAAAGGGATAGAGGTAAAGCCGCCGACGGTCGGAGACGTGCAGAAGAAATGGATAAGGGACGATGCGTATGCCATGTTCCTGCTAACATCGGCGATGGACTACTCCCAGATCACCCTCATCGAGAATTGTCAGTCGTCCAAGCAGATATTAAATAAGTTAGATGCGATTTATGAACAGAAATCGGACATGAATAAAATGATAGCGCATGAAAGGTTTTCTCAGTATAAAATGGAGGTTAATAATTCGATAGCGCAGCATATCGCGAAGGTAGAAAATCTCGCACGGCAGGTTAAAGATACGGGCGAAAATTTAAGTGATATAGCGATAATGACTAAAATATTAGGTAGTTTGCCTCCTAGATTTAGAAGCTTCCGCCAAGCGTGGCTATCGTTAGACGAATCGAAGCAAACAATTCAAAACTTAACGTCGCGTTTGTTAGATGAAGATGCGAGCCTAGGCGCGTCCGATAGCTCCGAAGTCGCCCTTGCCGCTTCGTCAAATAAGGATAAATTCGCTACTCGAGGAGAAAATAAACAGCGAGCGAAATTTGATAAATCAAAAATAACTTGTTATAATTGTCAGAAGAAAGGACATTTAGCTAAAGAGTGTCGTGGAGAAAGAAAATTTAGAAATAAGGAGCAACATGATACACAGCAAAAATCGCATCATGATTCACAGCAAAAAAGCTATTCTGCATTTAACGTATGCGAGAGCAATGTAACCGAGAAACCGCTCAATTTTGATAATGAAGTATGGATATTTGATAGTGGCGCTACATCTCATATGACGTATCGTCGAGATTTCTTACACGATTTCCAAGAAATAAGTAATAATACTGTTGTTGTTCTAGGTAACGGACAAGAGTTGGCTAAAAGGAAAGGGTAATGTCAAAATAAGGAAGCTTGTTAGTGGAAAATGGTATGATGCGGTTATTGCTGATGTGTTATACGTCCCAAATTTGAATAAGAATTTGTTCTCAGAAGGGATTATTGCGAAGAAAGGTATGAAGATTGTTAAAGAGAATATTTACGCAAACATTTTCGAAAATAATAGGGTAACTGCTTCTGCGGTGTGTAAAGAAAATAATTTGTATCACATGCAGTTTAGCACAGTTGTCGTCCAGGAAGCAAACGTAGCGTCAGGAGAGAGCCTACGCAGATGGCACGAGAGATTGGGTCATTTGAACATAAAGTCTATTAAAGAAATGGTTTCAAAGAACTTGATAAAAGACGTAGAGTTGTCGGATATTGAGAAATTTTTTTTGTGAAGCATGTATGTACGGAAAGCAGCACAAGTTGTCTTTTTTTCCATCGAAGCATATTAAAGCAAAGGTCGGAGAATTCATTCATAGTGACCTTTGTGGACCAATATCTGTACCATCTGTTCAAGGCGCAAGATACTTTGTATCATTTAAGGATGATTTCTCGGGATATAGAGTAGTTTTCTTCATCAAACATAAAAGCGATACTTTAGGATGTTTTAAGGAGTTTAATAAGCTTTCGATGAATAAGTTTGGTAATTCTGTAAAAATATTGCACGTAGATAATGGAGGTGAATATTGTAATGAAGACTTTAGGGCTTATCTTTTGCGGTGCGGAATAGAATTAGAGACAACTGCTCCAGCAACTCCTGAGCAAAACGGGAGAGCAGAACGAGACATGCGAACAATTGTGGAAAGTGCTCGGTCGATGCTGTACGCCAGAGACGTTCCGCTATACTTATGGGCGGAGGCTGTAAATACAGCAGTCTACATCTTGAATAGGACTGCAACATCGCAAGCACCGAGTTCAACGCCCTACGAACTCAGGACGGGTAAGAAGCCCATCCTAGACCATGTCAGAACCTTCGGATGTGAAGCATACATGCATATTCCCAAGGAACAGCGCAATAAACTTGCCGCAAAAAGCAAGAAGTTGATACTGGTTGGTTACGACAAAAATTCAACCAATTATCGCCTGTATGACGTTGAGACCAAGAGAATAAAGGTCTTGCGTAATGTCGCATTTAACGAGAACGCCGCAATGCCTGAAGAAAGGAAGAATATCGCCAGAATAATCTTCGGGAGTGACACAAATGAAGCACAGTGTCAACAGCCTGGAAAGTACCCCGACAAGAATAAAAGTCCTAAGAAGAGTCAGTTGGAGGACTTGAAACAGCAACAAGATGTCATTGACGAGAGGGATTCCACTGACGATGAGGCATATAACTTACGCGCTCGAGATACAATCAGGAAACCGGAGCGGTACGAGGCACATTACGCGGACGTTCGAATTCCAGAAACATATGAAGAGGCGTTAGAAAACAACGAAAAGGACGAGTGGCGCGAAGCCATCCAAAGAGAGATCGACGCACTCTTAATCAACGAGACGTGGGCGGAGACACCTCTTCCAGAAGGAAAGGAGGCAATAAGCTCACGATGGGTTTTCAATATAAAACAAAAACCTAGTGGAGAAGCTCCTCTCTTCAAAGCAAGACTATGTGCAAGAGGTTTCGCTCAGAAAAAAGGCATCGATTATACTGACACCTTTTCTCCGACAGTGAGGTATGACTCTATCAGGATCATGCTAGCAATCGCAGTACAAGAAGATTACGAAATTGTACAGTTCGATGTCAAAACCGCATTTTTGAACGGTGAACTCAAGGACAGTGTCTATATGCTACCGCCGGAGGGAATAGTAATTAAACCAGGCTTAGTATGCAAGCTCAAGAGGGCACTGTATGGCCTTAAACAGGCCGCTCGCTGTTGGAACCAGCGACTTGACGATTTTCTGAGGGCCATCGGATTTACACAGAGTGAAGCAGACAAATGCGTGTACATAGGGATCTTCAACGGTTCCAAGGTTTTGCTCGTCGTGTACGTTGACGATGGATTAATCATGGAAAACGACAAGGAAGTTCTTCAATACATCGTGTCCCAATTAGAGAAAGTTTTTGAAACCACAGTAGACGATGCACGATGCTTCGTTGGAATGGAAATAAAACGTGACAGAGACAAAGGCTCCATATTTATCAGTCAGGAAAACTATATCAGGCGAATAATCAAGAAGTTCAACATGGACGATGCAGATATAGTTTTCACACCAGCTGATGTTTACACGCATTTATCTTCAGACACCAGTTACAAGACAAAAATCGAAGTTCAATATAGAGAAGCCGTTGGCAGCTTGATGTTTGCCGCGATCGTCACAAGGCCTGACATCGCATTTGCAGTGGGAGTCGTGAGCAGATATCTAGACAGACACAACAAGGCACACTGGAATGCAGTCAAGAGAATAATAAGATACCTCAAAGGAACTAAACACCACGGGATAATGTACACAAAAACTAAAAGGCCAAGTGCACTGGAGGGATACTCAGACTCTGATTTTGCCGGTGACATGGATACGAGAAGATCTACCACAGGCTACATTTTCAAGCTGAGTAATGGACCAGTGACTTGGAACAGTCAACGTCAACCGACAGTATCACTGTCGACCACAGAGGCGGAATACATTGCTGCTTCTTGCGCGACAAGAGAGGCTGTATGGATACGTCGGTTACTACAAGACATAAAGGAACGTGTAGAACGACCGACGTCGCTTTTTATCGATAACCAGAGCGCAATCAAGTTGATACGAAACGCCGAGTTCTACAAACGCACTAAGCATGTGGACATTTGTTATCATTACGTACGCGAAAAACTGGCTAGTGGCGATATAGGTGTACACTATGTAAATAGTAAAATTCAACTTGCAGATATCTTGACAAAGGCTATCCCTCGCGATCGATTTCAACTTATATGTACAGAGTTAGGCATAATAAGTATAATGTAAAATACTCGTGTAAGCACCTGTTTATACTACTCACTACATAAAATTTTCGTTTAAAATAACGTTTAGAAAGCGCTCAATTAGTGGGAGTGTTAAGTTCGAATCTCGCGCTTTCACTAGTCACTATAGAAAGAGCCGGCCCGGCAGGCGTGAGAAGTCGTAGGCTAATTTCTCGTGTTTTATATATACACGGTTCTTCTTCGCTCGCGCTGCTGAAATGTTCCACTCTCTCGATGTAACTGCTACGAGGAGATGAAATAAAGGCACGTTTGTTCAAATCTTAAGACTGACTTGGATTGATTTACTTAAACAGAGATAGCCCTCCCCAGGAATTGCTGCCTCTCGGTATATGCCGATGACATATTCCTGGGGGTCAGCGGGGAGGGCTGGCAGGAGGCAGGTAGGCTGGCCAATGTAGCGGCCGCCAGCGTGGTGCGCGCCATCCCGGCACTGGGCCTGAAGGTGGCCCCCCAGAAAACGCAGGCAACGTTGTTTTATGATCGCCCTGCGGGGGGGGGGGGGCCGCGCCGCCGGGGGGCTCTGGTGGATGGGACGAAGGTCCCGATCACTCTCCACCTTAAGTACTTAGGGATGTGGCTGGACCGGAAGAGGAGCTTCGGCAAGCACGTGGCCCGTGTGGCCCCGAGGGCGAGGGTGATAGCCAACAGCCTGGCTATGCTAGTAGGGAGGCAACAGATACTTTTACACTCGGGGATCTCGCTTGCGGTTACGCGGGGTCGGGAGGGGCTTCGCTGCCGCGGGGGGAGCGCCGTAAGCGGTGGGCGAGGGGGTCGAGGGACGGTGTAAAGGGTCATCAGAGGGGGGGCTATGCGGGGGGAAGCGAAAACTGGGCG
Organism: Temnothorax curvispinosus; assembly: GCF_003070985.1. NCBI lineage: Eukaryota > Metazoa > Arthropoda > Insecta > Hymenoptera > Formicidae > Temnothorax > Temnothorax curvispinosus. The sequence continues at coordinate 39,274 of NW_020214681.1, forward strand.
AGAGGGGGTGTGCGACGCGAGGGGAACATTTGACGGAAGGTTGGGTGCGGCAGGGCCGCCAACGGGGGTTCGGCGCGGGGCAGGGCCGCCAACGGGGGCTCGTAGCGGGGATTTGGGCATTTTCCGAGAGGGCGCTCGGAGCGGCGCTCGCGCCGTTACCGACGGCGGTTTTGGAGAATCGCGGGCCAATATTTTTCGTTTGTTTTTTTTTTTTTTTTTTTTTTCATCGTCTTTGGTTGCGCGCGCGCGTTCGGGCGCGTCCGAACTTGTTCGAACTCGTTCGAGGTCGCTCGTCTGGACGTTTCGGGGATGGGGGGGAAAACGACGCGTTCCAGATGGTTCGTTTCGCGGGGGGGGGTGTCGCGCGCCCGTCGTCGTCGTTTTTTTTGTTTTGTTTTTTTAACTCCCGGTCCGAAGGTCGTTTCGATCCGCGTCGCGACGGGCAGCACGTGGTTTTGCCGACTCATCGGGATCGATGGAGATGACTCATCGTCTAGTCGTTCGATCGACGCGTGACAATTTTTTCGACGCGCGTTCGAACTCGGCGTCGCGGTCGCTCTCGTCATTTCCTAATTTGGTCTCGTCTCGCGGTTTTCCCTCCTTTTGTCTCGCGGTTTTCCCGCCCGTCCCCGACGCGACGCGTCGAGAGAAC
>NW_020214682.1:0-1137 GCF_003070985.1 Temnothorax curvispinosus
TTTTTTCCAATCGATGTACCGACGCGTAGACTTTCAAATCACAGACTGCGATTTTGACTTGCTTCATTCTTTCTTATATACTTTTTCTATTGCCTTTTCCTCTCGTTCCAACTAGAGCATCGCGTATCGTTTCTTCTGTTTTAGTGCATGGTGTGCATACACTGCAGAGAAACAATATCACCCATAGAAATTGAGTCGCATTGCTGTCTAGTGTTTATAAAATCTAGCAGCCTGTCATCGGCGCTCGTCTTTGTAACCCGCGACGGTTAAGTCATAAAATTTTTGGTCGAGTACGTACGTCGCGCGACCATCGATGCTCGCATCCGCAGTGCGAGATGATATTCGTTTATAAATTCTGTCATCGACGTTTGTCGATACCCTTAGAAATTGAGTCGCGTTGCCACGCTTGTCCCGTCTAGTGTTTATAAAATCTAGCAGCCTGTCATCGGCGCTCGCCTTTGTAACGCGCGACGCCATAGCCGAATGGCGCCGTGAAACACCGATAAGCGACTCTTCCTATACAGAAAAATAAAGAGAAGAGACCGCGACGGTTAAGTCGCATAAAATTTTGGTCGAGTACCTACGTCGCGCGACCATCGATGCTCGGCCATCCGCAGTGCGAGATGATATTCGTTTATAAATTCTGTCATCGACGTTCGTCGATACCCATAGAAATTGAGTCGCGTTGCCGCACTTATGCCGTCTAATGTTTATAAAATCTAGCAGCCTGTCATCGGCGCTCGCCTTTGTAACGCGCGACGCCATAGCCGAATGGCGCCACGAAACACCGATAAGCGGCAATTCCTACGAAGAAAAGTGAAAAGGACCGCGGTGTCACGCTAGTCGCAGGTCGTAAATTATAGCCGCCTGCCATAGGCGCTCGCTCGCATTTGATAAGTGTGAAATGACATCTGTTTATAAATACCATCGGCCGAACATCGACGCGAGGCGGCATTTGTTTATCGAACATGTCCCGACGCGCTCGCCTAATCCACCCCTTCCCCCCCCTCCCCCAACCCTATGCTAGAAACACAGATCACCCCCCCCATTCCCCCTCCCCTCCGCACCATATGGTGGGAACGCAGACCACCCCCACCCCCCCTCCCGCCGCACCTTCTCGGAGGACGGCGGCACTAG
>NW_020214683.1:0-2876 GCF_003070985.1 Temnothorax curvispinosus
TTGATATTTTTGTTTTTATATTATTTTTAAAATCATTTTATTTTATAAATCTACCTTTTTATACTGCCTTACGAAAGTTTCCATATACGATCTTCTATCTTTCCCTCTTACGCTTTATTTCCTCATAACGACGCAATTACGCATGCGACACTCTTCTTTGACCAGTATCCCTTTCCATCCCTTTACTCATCGCGGTCCAATCGTCCTCGTGCTCATTAAGCAGTTTCTTGCACCCATGAATCGCGATGGCCGTGTATATACACACCGGTACCCCCGCGCGCGCGCACCCACCTTACGTTCACGCATACGCACGCACGTTGGATCATTCGCCTCGCAATTGTACAACGAATTTGCATCTAACTGCAATTAAGAACCGTCTCAGAACGCAGGCAAGGAAACGGCGAGGCGAGAGGAGCCGTCCGGAGAAATGAGGAACGGTGAAAGAAGCGGCCGCGAGAAAGAACGCTATATTCGGTACCTACGCATGAAGCAATCCCATTTCTCGTTTTATGGTTTTACACAGCGACGTTGTACTGCGACGAGCGCGAGACATTCGAATGATGGTAAATCTGTTTAATCGCTGGTTGCGCTGGAATAATGTGCTCATGGTATTCATGAGTTATTCGTTTCGAAAGAGCGGCCGAATATAAATTCTAAAGATCTTATCACACGCATGCACACATACACACAAAATGAGAGTGTCGCGCGAATTTTTTAGCGCCGTGTGTCTTGCTTAAATATATTAAATTATTGAAGTCTCATGCGTAATGTATTACGTACAAAAGAAAGAGTCACGAAGAGAGTGAGAGAAATATTTTATCGATAACTGACGCGATAAATAAAATTCTTTCGTACAAGTAGCTGCATATCATTACGAGCTAAAATCGTCAATTTTCATTTTAATTATAGTTATCTGTACTGATTAAATGATTAATCACTATGGGCACTATACTTATAAATAGCTTGACTTATAGGCACCGCGCACCGTGTAGTTAGAATATTTAAATCACAGCTGATAAATATACATCGCGCATAATTTATTATTTATAGTCTCACAGACGCGCATAATTTCCGCGCACGTTCTATGAACGGAAGTCTCGTGTACCTGAGATTTTTTTCATCTTAGCGCGGCGAGATGTCGCGTCCGCGGCATCTTACGTAAATGAACATGATCGTTCAATGAACGGCGCGGCCGTGAGACAGAGAGTAGCAAAGGAGATAAAAGAGGAGGAGGCAACGAGAGATCGAAGAGACGAGGGAAGGGATCCACGAGCCGAATTACCGTTGCACCTAAGTGAAGCCAATACGAGAGTCTGCAATGCTGCGTTCGCAATAACAATCGTTATTCTTAGAAGTTATCCCCGGAAATCTCAGAAGAAGGAAACGGAATACAAGTCGCGACTAGATGTTCGGGTCCAGTAAACTCAGGCATAATCGTCCTGTCAGCGTAAATTTAACCTCCACTCGTAAATAACGTGAAAATAACGCGAACGAAGAATGACGAAATAAGAATGAAAGAAGGCATGCGAATAGACAGGGCGTTCCCGCACGGTCGATTAAAACGCATGGTTAGGACGGCCGATGACGGTGCGAGAAATAAAGTTGCATGACATCCGCATTAAAAATAACAATAAATAATTAAACGCGTCTATTTATAGTAGTAATAGCATCACATTTTTAAGTGCTAATTCATTCCCGATCGAGAAGAAAAATCTCCCTTTTGATTATCTTCAGCAATAATGGAAGAAGTCCTCCGCGTTCGAGGTTTGCGTCGATTGCGAATTTCTCAGATCTGCCGTGCCGTTCGCGACAAAGCCGCTATGAATTCAGCGTAACGATGTCTACGTTAACGCGCTGAAGCGCGTTCGTTAGAGCGCGAGAAATGCCTTCGCATATACGGGGGCTGACTTTTCGCTGCATCCTCACGTCGCGCCGGTTATTGACTTCATCGTTTAACAGTATTCGCTCTTATCCGCGAAATCTGCGGGCCGCGCGCGAACGGTGACGAACGGCGGCGTCACGGAGGACGTATCGCAGCCGGAAGTCATCGCGGACGTAACTGAAGTTTTATCGGCCGTTTCTTCCAAGGACGATAAAGGCGCAAGAAATATACCGACGGCAAAGTTGGCATTCCCCGTACCGTTGTCGATAGCCGGCGCATACGAGCGTCTCGTCGTATTTTCAACGCACCGAACGTTGGTCCGTTTGTGCCGCGTCATTTTATTTCCCCGCTGTTTTGTAACGCCGCTTTTGTACGAGGCGAACGCTTCTCTCGCGGACTTTCCTTGCGGCAAGCTTTTGTGCAAGTGTAAACATGCTTTTGTGCGCTTGTCTCTCGCATTTAGACGCCAAAAAGTAACGCTATATTATTTATTCCTCTTATTTATTAAGAATACATGTACCGATATCTCTCGACTGTGAGCTCTCGGCATCGGAGCTCGGAGCTCGGAGCATCGTCGCGAATCGTTTCACATCGCCGTGCCTCTTATTCGCTCTTCCAGAGTCCCGCGAGAGAGAGACTGTTCGCGTTTTTTTTTGCCGTCCGTTGTTTATCGGGAATGTTCACGGGTTCCACGAACGGAATTAGACCGACGACGTACCGCAAAGTCTCGCCGCGATCGATCGCCCGCACGTTAAATCTGGCCTGGATACCCCACGAAGAATTCGCCGCTAATGACGATACCGGCCGTGGAATTCCGGGGCCGGGAATTGTACTATAAATCGGCCGATCCCTGACTTTCGAAGACGAGCGCGGAAGGGAATGTTTGGTCACGCGTGGTTGCGGGCGACTGAAACGGTAGCAGTTGGGAATAAACGATCCTCCTTCTGTCCCCTCCCCCCGCCTATCGAATCGTCGATTTGCATATTCGAATCCG
>NW_020214684.1:0-5307 GCF_003070985.1 Temnothorax curvispinosus
GAATAGCGTACGCGGGTAAAGGCCGCACGATTCTATATCCAATTATGCCTCTTTATGTCTCGTCCGGATGGAAACTATGTAGTCGTGCCCCTGCACGCGTATCAACAACAGTATTCAAAGCTCTGCCAAAAAGCAAAAGAGAGGCCGCCTCCCGCGGCCGCGCGCGCCGCGCGCCCGCCGCGCGCGCCTCGCCTCTTCATTGTGTTCTGTTCGCTCTTATCAACAACACGTGTACCACATTTCTAACCTTTCGTTTCTTGTTTTCTTTAGGACTTTTTTCCGTACTAAGTCCGTTATGCCAAAGCATAAGAAGGCAGATAGACACTCTTCCTCGAGAAGAGGGTCTCGATATTATTTTTCAAGAGAAAGCTCGCATAATCGCGCTCATAAAGACAGACATCGAAGGAAGAGATCCAGGGATTTCAGCTCATCGGACGACAGCTATTTAGCGAAAGAATCATCGACGCGACGTTCCCGGTCCAAGGAGAGATACCGTGAGATTCTCCAAGATATTCAGCAATTTCTTGCGGATCGAAACGGCTCACATAACCTAGACAAGTGTCAGGTTAGTTCACCCGCAGAGGTTAGATCGGTCCAAGACGTTGCTTCAGCATCGTCTTTGGCATCCGTTGCGCCACATGCCTTAGAACAAGAGCATGAAGAACACACGGCCGCGCAAGCGAGCCGCGGCATTGTACCAGGTATGTCCTCTTGTCGACCCAGTTTTTTTCCGGATATCTGGCAAAGAGAGGGCATAACCGATGTGTTTCTTCACTCTGTCTTTTTTCTACGTAGCCTCAGCGGAGATCGTTTCCATCTCAGAGGAAAACCCCACAGCAGCGGGTAATGTATCCTTTGCCGATCCACCCGCCACCGTCGTTCCCGAATCTCAGGACCCGGAGGTCGTCCCTGAGACACACGCTTTAGTCAACGAGCTTTTTGGGGAAGCTCAGGCTCCTCCCACATCAGCTCTTTGGAATTCCGTCGTTTTGAATTCAATCCAGACGGAGTCGCGAGGTGGCCTTAAAGCAGAGATTCGCACTAACCTTCTGACGAAATACGAGGTGAAAGAGGAGCTTGCAGCTTTGGCTCCACCAAAGTTGAACAAGGAAATCATCGCAGCATTGACCCCTTCAGTCATGAAAAGAGACGAGTACCAACTGTCTTCACAGACACAGGTAGGGGCTTGCCTCAACGCCTTCGGCACGGGCATGTCGCTATTGTTGAAGCCAGAGGTCTTACAGGATCTCAGGGACGAGGCAAAATCGGCTATAACATTATTCGCAGAAGGCATTCACCTGCTTGCCGACCATCACTACCGTCTCTCACTCGCGAGGAGAGCCTTCACCGAGCCTTCTCTCAACATCTTGGGTAAGAACGCCGCAAAGTCAGCACCTATCGACGAGTTTCTCTTTGGCAAGAATTTTGCCGAAACGCTCAAGGCGGCTCAGATTTGTGAAAAGGCCGGTCGCGAAGTCTCCAAACCAGTTCCTCAGGTGGGGAAGAAAACGCTACAACCTGTCCGTCAAGCAGCTCAGCAACGTGGCCAGCCTCAAACATCTAGGCCTTCGGGAAACAGGAAGGCCCCTGTCCGTCCACCAGCGGCTCGCCGATCAGGGGCCCACCATTACCAGAGCCGGCGCCATCGCTCCCAGTCCCGAACCAGATCTCGATACCACCGTTAAACGATGTAAGTTCGGCTGGCCGTTTAGCCAAATTTTTTGAGGCTTGGTCGGATATTACCTCTGATCCTGTGGTTCTGGAAGCTATAAAGGGCTACCGTATCCCTTTTGCCAGCTCACCACCATCAAGGACCTTTCTTACTGAACCTAACCTGTCACCTGCTGCTGCACTAGCCTGCGATTCAGAGATAGAACGATTATATCGATTAGGGGCCATCGTTCCTGTCGAACCTAGCAGGGATCATTTTCTTTCATCTTTCTTCTTAGTGGATAAACCGTCGGGAGGTAAAAGATTTATTTTAAATCTGCGAGATTTGAATTCGCACATCGAGCCCCCACACTTCAAATTAGAAGATTGGCGCACTGTGATTCGCCTTATGCTACCGGGTTGTTACATGGCATCCCTCGACCTACAGGACGCTTACCTCCTGGTTCCAATCTTCGAGGGTCACAGAAAATTTCTTCGATTTCAGTGGCGAGGAAAAACCTTTGAATTTACAGCCTTACCTTTCGGCCTTTCTACAGCCCCTTATATATTCACAAAGATCCTTCGACCGGTAATCACTTTCCTCCGCAGAAGAGGGTATCAATCCGTCATCTATTTAGACGATTTTCTCCTTTTTGGCTCATCCATCGGGGAATGCCGAGCTAATATCACCGCTACAATTAATCTCCTGCAGTCTTTAGGTTTCGTGATAAATTACGCCAAATCGCAGCTGGAACCATCGACCAAGCGCAAATATTTAGGTTTCATTTTTGATTCAACAGAACAATCCATTACAATCCCCCCTCTTCGTCGGGAGAATTTATTAAAGCTAACAAGATCCTTAGCCCAGAGGTCAGAATGCTCTATCAGGGAGTTCGCCAGCTTTATCGGGTCTCTCATCTCTGTGTGCCCTGCAGTGCAGTATGGGTTGCTTTATACAAAAATGTTTGAAAGAGAGAAATTTCTCTCTCTTATCGAAAATAACGAAGACTACTCTTCAAAGATGAACATCTCCCCACACCTTCGAGAAGACTTCAAATGGTGGATCAACATTTTTTCTAATCCTAGACAGTCGAACAGGATTCGTTCAGGTAGATTTGCTCGAGAAATCTTTACAGATGCGTCTTTGAACGGATGGGGAGCCTCATGTGGAGAGCTGCGTACTCATGGCTGGTGGTCGGAGGGTGAGAAAACCCTACACATAAATGCACTAGAACTTAAAGCGGCTTTTAACGGACTGCGTTGTTTTGCAGCAGATCTGCAGGGCTGCGACGTCCTACTTCGCATTGACAACACCACCGCTTTAGCCTATATTAACAAATTTGGTTCCATCCAATTTCCTCACCTCTCCGAGATTTCTAAACAAATTTGGCTCTGGTGCGAGGCTCGTAACATTTTCTTATTTGCCTCCTATATATCATCTTTAGAAAACTCAGTCGCGGACGCAGAATCTAGAATGGCAGACCCAGATACAGAATGGTCTTTATCTGAGCTAGCTTTTCGTCGGGTTGCAAGGGTTTTTGGCCCCTTCGACATAGACCTATTTGCGTCTTCAATTAATAACAAATGCAGTTTGTACGTTTCCTGGTTTCCTGATCCAGGATCAGCTGCCGTAGACGCGTTTACCCTTTCGTGGAAAGAACTAAATTTTTACGCTTTTCCACCCTTCATCCTACTGCCTCGCGTACTTAGAAAGATAATTGATGACGAAGCAACGGGAACTCTAATAGTTCCCTGGTGGCCTTCGCAGCCATGGTTTCCGTTGCTCGGTCGTCTTTTGATTTCCGAACCACTGATTCTTCCTCCCAATTATTCTCTTTTATCATCACCTTTCAGGAGCTGCCACCCAACATGGAGGACTCTTTCCCTGGGGGTCACGAGGTTATCAGGGAAGCGTTCAGGGCCCGGTCAGTTCCAGATATAGCAATACCAGCTTTACTAGCCTCCTTATCGGAATCAACCATCAAACAATATTCCTACTCGCTTCGCTCCTGGTGGAATTACTGCCACCATCATCGGCTATCGCTTTACTCGCCATCAGTAGCTCACTTCTTACAGTTTTTAGCTCAAGAATTGCCGAATATCTCCTCCTACTCGACTCTAAATACAATGAGATCGGCTATTTCCCTTATCTCTCAGAACGAGATCGGGAATCATCCCACGGTCAAACGCTTTTGTAGAGGCGTCTCCACACTGAAACCGCCTCGCCCGCGGTATGATTTTGTTTGGGACCCCGCTCCCGTGATAGCTAAACTGTCTTCTATCTACCCGTATGAAGGAGTTTCTTTAAAATTGCTCACTAAGAAATTGATACTCCTCCTCGCTCTTGCAACTGGTCACAGAGCTCAAACATTTGCTTTACTTAGAATTTCACAGATTTCTTTAAATGACAGACTAATCATTCGCGTACCGGATCGAATTAAAACCTCGGCCCCGGGTCGGTCTCAACCCTTTTTTATGTTTTCCCGCTTCGTTAACCAGGAGAACCTTTGCATTGTTCGTCTCATAGAGCATTATATGGAAAATACCAAAGATTTGCGTCCTTCTTCATGCGATTTTTTATTTATTTCTTTGTCTAAGCCTCACAAAGCTGTTTCGTCACAAACTATCAGTCGCTGGATTCGTAGCGGTCTGGAGGATTGCGGAATAGACACTTCCATATTTTCGGCACATAGCACTCGACACGCTTCAACGTCTCAAGCATCTTCTAGGGGAGTCCCCCTTGATTTTATTAAGCGTGCGGCAGGTTGGACGGGCGAGTCCCGGGTCTTCGCCAACTTCTACAATAGGCCGCTTATTAATCCCGAGGAATTCAGTAACGCTGTTTTATTAGCTCAGCATAGCAAGCGATAGCGCAACTCAGAGGCATATTAGTTGGATTTGCGTTATTTTAATAAAGATTGATAGTTTACACATCATTCACTCAACGTATATTATGTGTATAAGTATAAAATTATATTTTCGAACATAAGACCATATGTTATCTTTACAAGTATATATTATATTTACTTTTTAAGACTATAGCTTTGAGCAGCGGATTATATTATTTTTATAAGTATAAGTTGCTAGTTTTGAGCATAAGTTTATATTTTTTCAGTTTATTTACGAATTTATATATCTTGTACTTTCCATTAATGGAATATATTTTTCGCTCACAGTCTCCTATACGATTGTTCCTATAATTGACAAATCGCTAGGCTATAAACAACTACATAGTTTCCATCCGGACGAGACATAAAGAGGCATAATTATTAGATTGAACGAACTTACCTGTGAAGTTCGATCACAATTATGCCCTTTGTCTCGTCCGGATGGACACCCACCCAACATTTATTTCCCACCCCGAAAATTAGCGATTTGCAAAAAGGCTTGGAACTTATGAAGAGGCGAGGCGCGCGCGGCGGGCGCGCGGCGCGCGCGGCCGCGGGAGGCGGCCTCTCTTTTGCTTTTTGGCAGAGCTTTGAATACTGTTGTTGATACGCGTGCAGGGGCACGACTACATAGTTTCCATCCGGACGAGACAAAGGGCATAATTGTGATCGAACTTCACAGGTAAGTTCGTTCAATCTAATAAGCAACGCGCTATCACAACTCTGGTTTTCATTTTTGTTGAATATATATATCACAAAGAGATTTATA
>NW_020214685.1:0-3084 GCF_003070985.1 Temnothorax curvispinosus
ATCAACGATAAATATTATCGATAAATATTAATTAATTAATTATGCAAAACGAGTCTCTGTATCTTACAGTTTCAGATTATAACAAATATTACATATAAAGGTATATACATGCGTTAATTACTATAATCCGTTATCGATTACATATTCTAGTCTTTAACAATGAATGTCACAATAATTTTCCAACGAGTCTATTTCCTATGCCTGAATGGAATAGAAATGGACTTAACTAACCAAGTTAATCAGTAACGTTGAATACAACTGTGCATTTGTTTCATAATTCAGACTATACATAACTTCTATAGACCGTATATGGAATACGATCGATTTATAATATCTGTCATTATGCCAGCTGGTCGGGCGTGATGCGGTTTACAATGTGGCTCTATCGAGATACGTTTCAGACTTCTATTATTAACGCGCATCGTACTTACTATTATTGCATCGAATTTTTCAAAATCCATCGAAATTTAATTTCTATTACCGCCCCGAACCTTGAATTCGACGATTATCCCGCGCTGATTACCCGAGCGGAATACCCGAAATTGCTCGAGTAAATGGCGAGCTTTATTGAACTTTGTCACGCCGTTCGACGAGGGTTAATTGCGTATCACGAATATCAACGTCGCGCAAAAAGGACGGACGCGGCAGGGGGGCGGACGTGTTTACGCGAAATGACGCTTTCATCGACGAAAGGAGGAGAGGGGGGGGGAGATACCCTTTTTTTAGACGGCCGTGCCGTTGTCTCTCGCGGTTGAAACTCTCGGCATTATCCACGTGCCGTTTTTACGAGCGAGCCGAGCGAACCGCGGAACAAAGACCATATGTACACGTCAGTCAGTCGCGAAACACTATCTTTAGATTCCTACTATAGATGGTGATTAATTATTCGTGTGTACGCGTCCGCGTTCGTTGTCGTCTGACACGATGAGAGAGGGAGAGAGAGAGAGAGAGAGCAAGGAGTCGGCAACCTAGTGGTGGCCGTCTTTCGTCATAAATTATTCATCCGCGTGCCGTTTTTGTTTCGCCGGCCGCGTACGCGATATCCCGAGAGTGCGGGTGCATCGATAAAGTCGGAACTGGTTCACGGAGCGAAGCCTCGTCTCCCTCGTTGCGTCGTCTCTCGCTGTTGTTAACCGCACATCCGTGGTAACCTTTGACGACCCGGCGACGAGTATAACTCGCGCGACTCACCCCGGTTTGGTCAGAATTTCCGCTCGACAAGAAATGAGCGCGCTATTCCAAGCGCTGAGACGATCGATCGTAGCGTCAGAGAGACTTAAATTACATTCAATATATTTAGCATAGTAAAAGTACTAATGACTTATTAAAGCGTATTAAATATAATCCAGACACACGAGGAGAAGCAGAGATGATTCTACTGATTCTCGGGTTCTTATTTCTGACGAATACAGTTTACGTTATATCGATAATAAATATGACAATAATTATAAACATCGAGGGGGAGGGTATAAATCGTCATCTTGTTCTAACGTGGCCTTAACGGTAGATCTAGACGTCTTTAGACGCGTTTTTATCACACGACGCACGGTACTCAACGTAATGTTAAATGCGGTGGCGTGATTAAGACGACGATTTATTACGACGATACGCGGAATGTCGTCGAGCATCGTGCGTCGCGAATCGCGTCGGTAACCACGCCTAGTCGGCCGCGCGCGCGACGGTTTCTAGTTTGCAAACACTTTCATCGCAAGTATGCTGAGGGAGGGAAGGGGGGGGGGGTTTCCACGGTAGAGGAAAAAATGCGCGGTAAATATATTTTATGTCTCTCCCGACGTAAAAGGCAGGGGAGGCCGGGGGTATCGGTGGCGGCGATTCGGCGCCAGTTCGCGGCCGGGAAAATGCCTCGTAAAGTTACGCGATGCGAAAATTCGCGAGCGCCGGCGTCCTCCATATACCCATACACGCGGGCGATACGGCCGATATACGTGCGTTCGCCTGTCGTTGACGAAATTTTCTGTCCGCGATATTCGGGACGGAAAATTTCGCAGAAACGCGCGTCTGAATCTATCGCGAGAAGCAGGCTGGAGATCGCGTGTACGTTTTATAAGGTATGTACGTTGGGAAAACGTAATTTAAAGTTCAGAATAAATAAAATATTCCTGATATATTACAGAAATTCTTTTCGCGAAAGTAATTGTATCAAAATCACGTTTAATCGCATTTAAAATATATTTTATACGAGTTATTCTCTCACGTTTCAGCGAGATTTTCACACCGAATCACATTCGCATATAGATTTCCAAGACGTAAATACCTTGCGCTTTTTAGTTACTTTCCAGTATCGGATCATTTCTATACGATGATAGCGTATAAAAACCGGCGTGCTTTAGCGAGATGCGCATTTAACTCGCGTCTTATAAAACTGTCACTTTGTACATCCTCGCTTATACGCGCGTCTCCTGTTTGGGAACCGGTAAATATGGCGCGAGGCTGAAAGAGAGAACCGCCTGGGTGAAAAGGATCTCTAAGGGGAGCATGAATAGTCGGCGGTGCCCGGGACTAGCTTCTTACGCGCGCGCGTCAGCGTGTACGGACACCTGCGAAAGCAGAGACGGGCTTTTCTTCTCGTCGTAAGCCACGGTTTTTCTTTTTCCTTTTTCTTTTTTCCTCGGGGCGCATTGTCGTCGCGGCGGCGATTGAAGGAGATTAATCGCAGCGCGCAAGAGGGATCAATCGCCGTAATGGCCATTTAAAACGTGTTTCCGACCGAGGACGACGGATCGTCGCGCCTCGGCGCCACGTAATAACTAATAACACGGCAGCAATTATATCGGGACTCGTAGTAAAAGGTGAGCGGTCGTGCGAGAATTAGAAAAATAAGGAGAGAAAAAAAACGAACGCGGAAACGAGGTAGTCGATAGCATGATCAAAGCACGCGAACGAGTGAGTGAGCAAGCGCGAGAGAGAGAGGGAGAGAGAAAGAGAAAGAGAGGGAAAAAGAAAGAAAGAGAGAGAGAAAGAGAGAGAAAGAGAAAGAGAAAGAGAGGGAGAGACAGAGACTTGCAGAATTATCCAAGGAGTTACGGAACGGGATAAACTTAGCTTAATTTATCATTTACACAT
>NW_020214686.1:0-4056 GCF_003070985.1 Temnothorax curvispinosus
CAACCATACAAATTTAGTCCGTTCTACCAATTTTTTTTCTCAGTGTGGGATTCTGGGATTTCTGGGAAGGATCCAGGAATGCTATTGGACAGCCATCAACCGCTAACTAGATTACATTAGGAGCTTCGCAACATTTCTTGTAACAAGTCTCAAGCGATTTCCCAGTGCTCGCAGTCGGTCAGAAAACGGTGGTGGGAGGGAGTCAAGCGGATTACGAGGCAAAGAAGACGAGCGGCTACTTGCGTTCCAAAAACCGCAAACCGACACCCCCCCCCCCTACCAGTGGACTGGTATCCGGGGACACTGTGTTATTTCGAAGCTCGAATGAAATTTCCTCACCGACGCGGAAAACCGCGTTGACCGAACAGCCAGAGCTTCGCCAGCGTATAAACGTAAAGTGCGATTTTCAAGCGCCGCAAAATAAGAGAAGCGAGCGCGAATTTCAGCGCCCTTGTGACATAAGTATACTGGAAATTCCGTTCCGCGAAATTTATAGTTCCGTTAGTTAACTCGGGCATGTGGATCGAGATGAAAGGGCAGAATTGAAAGAATTTTGATATTATGACGAAAATAATACAATTTTATTAATTTAATCTCTTCTGTAATACATTACGATTCAGAAGAATTTTTTTTGTAGTGTAAAATTATCTTCGCTGAAATAAAATGTAGAAACTTTTTTAGTATCATATTTATTAAGTAGGTTGTATCAATACTCCGAAAGTATCAATTAGGTACTTTGGTGTGGTTACTCCTAAAGGCAATATAGGCAATATAGGTACATAGAATTATGTATATTGATGCCTTTAGGAGTAATCACACCAAAGTATTGAATTGAAAAATTTAACGACACATAAGAAGCTCTCGTGGAAAAGTGGAGTTTTCTGAGGATTTCGGATATGTCGGAAGTCCGCATGTATACCGACGATTAATCCATTTTTCGCATTGTTGCGTAAATGCAAGCAGACTTTTCAAATAACACCCTCTAATTGAAGGTATTGATGTAAAGAATCATAACCGCTCGCTTTATTCGTACTTCGTAATTCGCTTGACCTTTTCTATTGCTATTGGTGCCGCGCATTGGTGCAGGCAATGGGGAAAAGGGGACGAAGCAAAAGAAATCCCCGTACGGGGACGTGGTGCAGCTTCGGTATATTAACCGTTCGAAATTTATGGTTATACTTTTGGCTCGCCGGGTTCCACCGGTAGTTCCATGTCGTGCACGTGCACCAGCAATATGGCGAAGACTTGACTACTCGTCGTCGAATGTTTTCTTGTTCCGCTCTTTAAGACCTCTGCTTTTTGTTGATTCTTCCCCCCTAATGAACGAAAAGTCCCTGTAAGATAAATGTCGTTCGTGAAGAAGAAAGGTGGAAAAAGCGATTTCCGAAATAATAGTGTAATCGCCGATTAAAAGTTTTGATATTTTGAGTGAATAATATAGTACAACTCTGTACTATTTCTTTTTTCTATTTTTTATCGAAGAAGTTGATATTTGATTTGAATTTTATATAGATTGTTGCACATTATTTCTACATTTAGCTAAATTTTCAACATGATATTTTGTTAAAGGAGTTATCAATTAGTATTTGGTTTAAATTTCATAAAGGTTGTTGCACATTTAGCTAAATTATCAATATATATATATATATATATATATTTATACACACACATACATATATATATATAGATTACAGTTTTCAAAGTTAAATGGAATTTAGAGAGCTAAACCGTATTGCTTTCTTAATTTTTCAGTTTATTAATCCACTGCTCAAATAAAAAAGATGGGAAGAGATGGAGAGATGAATAGAAAAGATAAAATTCACGAATTTGAGGTTGTCCTTATCCTCGACCGCAATATTGCGATTTCCCCCTTTTTTTTATTCGAAGGGAAACTTTGATCTCGAACTTGCGCGCGCGCGAGCATGAAAACATAAAAATGGTCAGTGATAAAAACGCACGGACACACATAAAGCAAGTGCCATAAAACGTTCAGAGGCTAGTACACTCAACGGTACGTGCGAAATTGTTCACTGGGGGAAAACGGCAGCGCTGCGAATGGAAAGGGGTTCGAAAAGAGAGAGAGAGAAAAGGGGGGGGGGGGAGGAGGCGGTTTCGGTACGCGAAATATAATACGTTCCTAGCATTTCGCGGAATATTCGCGCTGCCTGAATACTTGACGTGTCGACGTGCGCATAGATGTCATTGATACGCGTGTATCCTTCGGATGACCATATAAAAAGGTCGTAAAGAGATTTAAGATTTAGGCAACTCGGTTTGTCAAAAAGTCGAGTTGCGAAAAACCAGAGAAGATGAGGTTTTAATTCGAAAATGCTTATGAGCCATATAATATAATCAAATCTAGTATAATCTACTTCTGCAACAATCTAATCCAATTTTAATAACGTCTAATTCAGTGTAATTTATAATTTAATTTATGTTTTAAAATATCTCGCTATTAAATTTTCAAGAATCTGAATAAAATTTTTAAGAGTTATATATATATTTAACAAGATAGCTTTTTTGAATCATAAAATATTATCGTTTTCTTGTACATATAGATATATAAATCGATTTTGGTACCTTCAGTACTTTAAAAAAAATATCTTAATCCCTGTCCCATGATGTACTTCTGTGGCGAAATATTCAGATACGATCGCGTGCGTAACTTGGAGCGTTATCCATCCGTGGACTCTCATCCTTCGTACAAATATGTACACAACGAAATTAACTCGCGTCTCAACAGGCGACTCCTCGCGACTATATTCGTCTGAGTATTCCCGTTTCCAGTTACGCATGTCGTTGCAAAGTATATATACACATCAAGGAGAGGCATCCGGAAGTGCCCATATTTCCACGCGTGTATATAGCTTGATGCTACCCCGACGTAGAGAATGTCTTGCGACTTTTGACGAATATAAAGCGTCGTATTCTCGTTGAATTTTTAACGTATAGCCCACATGACCTGATTTTGAGTTTTATTTAGTGAAAATAATTCTAATTTCTTTCAGGAAAGCTACTTTCTGAAAACAAGTTTAATAACTACTTCTCATTTTTATATTATGCACAATGTCTCATTATCACTATGTTATACATTATACATTTTTTTTGTTACAAGTATAGCAAGTTTTTGTTTTTGATATTTTTGTATTTTGCTTTGCAATCATTTACAAACTGCTAAATGTTTTTTGTACTTTTATTATATATTTTTCAAATTTTAAATATTTTTAAGAGAGCCATTAGTAAACGTTATTATTATTACTTATTATTATTACAAATAAATGTTTTTTTAATTTATATACATACAATTTATTTCGTGTAATTCAACGAAAGACTAAATATATAAAATAATAATCTCTATATATATAAAATAGTATGTCTGTTCTTTATACTCTTAAATTATTTGACCGAATTTTTACGAAAAGTATATAAAATAGGGGTAGAATTTCCCGGGGAGTGCTATAAACTGTATAGTTTTTCGTTACCGATCTTTTTGGGAATCGGTATCTGAACTAATAAAGGAATTTTTTTTCGATTAAGGATATTGAAACACAAATGAAGTTGTTTGAAGAAAAACGACTCTCGGGCGAAGCCCGGGTAACCAGCTAGTTATTCTATAAAAAATAAAATAATTAAATATTGATTTGTACAAAGAGTAATTACAAAAACAATATTGTAATTTTTGGAAGAAGAATGTATAGAACTCCTTTTTCTTAGTATGTTTTTATTTGGATGAGAACCTAATCATCATGTAAATATGTATAAGACTTGTTAATTTTTTTGCAGTATTTTTTCTTACACGTTACGCGTGTAAAGAAGAAATACATTTTATACAAAGTGCCTTCTGAAAACTAGATGAAGACCCTAACGAATTAGAATTGAAGTAAAGTGAGGCAAAGTGAGGGAAATGGGGGCAAAGTAGCCTCTTTCATAGGAATTCCTGGGGTCACGTGAGCACCGTGAGCACGCGTTTATTAAATTGCCACCCCCTATATGGGGGTGACTATGCCGCCGCGACGTTGCCACGTTTAAATCTGAATTATCCGGACGGGCGTGGTC
>NW_020214687.1:0-15654 GCF_003070985.1 Temnothorax curvispinosus
ATATATATATATATATATATATATATATATATATATATATATATATAAAATATATATATATATATATTACAATTATATTATATTATTTAAATTTATTTTAAATAGCACCCTGACAGAAATATTTTACTGAAATTCTCCCTCCATTGACCTCATTTCACTATTATTCCATAAGTTTCATGATACCCAACATAAAAGAAATTTTGTTATTGTTTTTTAATAGTATATAATTTAACTTTTCTTATATTTCATAGTATTACATTACATTTCATAAAGAAAGTTATTTATTTTGAAATATATTTAATAATTTTTCAATATTTCTTATTTCACTTTTCATCGATTTCATAGTACTTTCAGCAAAATATTTCCATTAGAGCCACCCGCTGAAAATATTATGAAATCGATGAAAAGTGAAATAAAAGTTATTGAAAAATTACTGGATATATTTCGAAATAAATAATAATTTTTCTTATAAAATGTAATGTAATACTGTGAAATATAAGGAAAAAGTTAAATTATACTATTAAAATGTAATAAAATTTCTTTTGTTAGGTATCATAAAATTTACTAAATTTAACTGAAAAAACTGAATTTTTGATGACTGAAATATTGATAGAATAACAATGAAATGGGATCAATTGAGAGAAAATTTCAGTAAAATTTTATTCATATTTTCAGTAAAATATTTCCATCAGGGCATTTTATAAAAAATGCATTTATCATAAAGTAAGATAAGATATGTTAGATAAGATATATCTTTCAACTTCTCTTTTAACATTTCATCTAATCGTTTTGATGAAAAGAAAGATACGTAAGTACAGATACATTTCAAATTTCCATTCGAAACAGATAATATATTTACCTCAAAATGTTTCTGTACCGCTTGCAGTTGCGAGCTGCAACGTAATTTTTCCATGCAAAAAATATAAATAATATTCATTACATTTTGTATCTCGAGTTCACGACGTTGGACATGCAACTCTTCCATTTTCTTCTTCTCAATTTCTCTGATTCTTACATCCTGTTTGAGATACTGTTTCCTTCGTAGATAAAAACCAATTTCATATATTTTACATATATTAGGATATTTTGCCGCGCGTCGAGAACCTTTTGTTATATTTCTACAGTATCTAGATACCTCATGATCTTATTAAAATCAGCAATCATCTTTTCTCTTTGCGCGCGATGAATTTGCTCAAACTCATTGTAGAGAGACGTAACGATCAAGTTTATTTGAGGCCGTATTTTTCTTAACACGTCGTGCGTTGTATCTATTCGCGCTTTTACGATGGCCTTTTGCAGTTCCTTGTTGCGTTTCTCATCTGTATCCCTCAACTCAACCTGTTGCACAAATATATTATAAAATAATTAATTGTCCCTTGCTGTGTTCAATTATGTGTATGCTGTTTTATGTCTACCTGCAACTTTTCCTCCAACTCTTGCTGTGCAAACCTGAAATACTCTTCGTATCTCGCATGAATTTCATCTGCGTTGCGTCTAACAGCAAATCTCTTTTCAGCCTCGAGCATATGACGTTCTTCCGCAAACTCATCCCTCAGCTTCCTCTGTGTCGCCGCTTCAATCTCCGCCTGAAATTTCTTCAGCTCACCTTCGCCCAACGCTGAACCAAGAATTTAAACATAATAAAACATCAACAAGCATATGTACAAAACATGCCTAATCCATCCGATTTCGACTTATTTAGATTTATTGAGGTATTACCTAGAATGTCGCTGTGCAAGTGTGACTTAAGAACTTCATGTTCTTTTGTCCACATTCCCATCGCGTCCGCCTTTAATTGACCGTCCTGCGTGGCGCAACATGATTGCTGTGAAAGTTTGGTAAGGGGTAACGAGTCCAACAGCTTCACCGCGTCCTGGTGACTGTAGTCGAGGAGAACTTGTGCCAACGAAGCGCCAAGACGCCGCTGGATCTCCGATCTCGTCGGACTCCCGTCTCGCGCGGCGCATTCCAACTTGCGAAATTTACGGGAGATACAAACTGCGTGAACACATTTGCAGAAATGAGGTCTTTGTCATCTCTATCGAACGATATCTTCCGTTAGCATCAGATTACGATAAACTCGTCGTGTATATCTTAGCGTAGCGTCGCTTACACATTGCGTTGTCAAGAAAGACTGCACATAATTGCTTTTTATTGCTTATTTATTCGATGGGAAATTTAACCCTCTGATCCTCGTGCAGCGTTGTGCGTCATTCCTAAACATGAAGAAACAAGTGAATAGATATAAGTTATGTACATACCCTGGTAAAAAAAATTTTCATATTTTCTCAAAAATTTTCAAAAAATTTCTCATGTTTTAAATTTATAAAAATTTCTGAAAAAAATATGTTAAATTTCTCAGATATATAATTGGATTTTTCAGAAATAATTGGATAAAAATTTTCGGAATATTTCAATATCTGTACGTATGAAAATTTCTGATGGTAATGCAATACGTCTACATGTCTCGTTTTGCGCGTTTCAACGTTAATTATTTACAGACGTTACTGGCGAAATGCTAGCAGCTTGTTATCAAATTAGAGTGGAGTATTGTGACAGAATATCGGTGTTCACGTCAATTATAATCCATAATCATCCGAAACCATTCACGATGCACTTGGATCGCGAATGAAATTTTCGCGCTCGCGATGGTTGGTCGCGCATGCGCAATGGCGGCGAGACTGCAGCGTCTGCAACGACTGTCGGATCCCACGTGTCTGATGTGCGTGTATTATGTCCGTTAGGCCGCGAGCCGTGTACTCCTGGGTGCCTTAGGATGTTTTGACAGCAAGATTTTGTTCGAAAGATGATATTTGTAAAGTGTGCTACGATGGAGCAGCTGATACGAAGAGGCGCCTTATTGGCGGTGGCATTAACACGCAGGTACATTTTATATATATAGCTTAAAGTTGTTTATTATTAGACATTTATAAACTTTACAGAGTATTTCTATATTTCGATCGTATCTCTCTCTTATCTCCTTTCTGCGAATTACCTTTCCAATGGATTGCATAATGCAACAACAAGCTGTATTGCGAATACCCTACTATGATTCCTAATTTATCTACCTCATCATTTGTCGCCAGGTCAACGGCACTTGGTACGTGTTACGTCCAACCATGCAGAGGCAAGAAAAGCGATACAAACGACAGCAATACAAACGTACCGGAATCTCTGTTCCATCCTGTGCCCATCAAACCGAATCCAGATGACATAAACGTTGGCGCTGAATTGACTGGGTCTTCGTTGAAGAAGACGGATCTCTTAAAGATATTGAATGCCTTCTCGCAGAAGACGGAAATCAAGGAATTAGCTCAGCAATACGGATTGGATCGTGAGTATCAATAATCAAATATACACGCACTGATCATGGTTTCTGACTACGGCATTGATTTCAGACTATCTCCAAGGGCAGGCTTTCACAAACTTTAAACAGTACTGTTTAGGAACGGAACCATTACCCGTAGATCTTTATGTAGTCCTGAGCGATATCCTGCAGGGTGCTGGAAATGTCGCCGATATTTTTCCGTACTTCATAAGTCATGCCAAGCAAATATTTCCGCATATTGATTGTTTGGACGATCTCAAAAAGATTAGCGATCTACGAAATCCTGCTTCCTGGTAAGAAAACGTAGATTTATATAATATTAAAGTTATCGAAATTTACTACCTTATTATGCAATCACTATTTTATTTTAGTTTAATATATATGTGTATATTTTAATATATCAAGAAGAACATAAAATTTTCACAAAGTGATAAAACTTGACTATTGCTCTTTAGGTATCCTTTAGCAAGATCAAAAAGTAGAAAAATAATTTTTCACGCTGGACCAACAAACAGTGGGAAGACTTACCATGCTCTAGAAAGACTTATTACCGCAAAAAGTGGGGTGTATTGTGCACCGCTAAAGTTACTTGTTGCGGAAGTATTTCATAAATGCAACGAAAGGGTTGGTATTATATATTTACTTCAGTTATATTTGCCAAAGATAAGATAAAGGCAATAACATATGTAACATTTAATTTAGGGAACACCATGTGATTTGTTAACTGGAGAAGAACGAAAGTATGTCAAGGGTCACAATAACGCAGCGGATCATCTATCTTGTTCCGTAGAAATGGTGAATCTACAAAACAATTGTAAGTGTTATTATTCTGGCATCTTCAACACATAAAAAAGTTGCCAATACGATCATAATTTATTGCAGATGAAGTAGCTGTAATTGACGAAATTCAATTAATGCGTGATCTTAATAGAGGCTGGGCGTGGACGAGAGCCCTTCTGGGAATTCCCGCGGATGAGATACATTTATGCGGCGAAGCTGCTGCTATAGAATTAGTAGGCTTTTTATCATTATATTGTATATTTATCATTATATTTATCATTATATTGTATATTTAAAAATTATGTACCATTAATTGATGTCTATTAACCAAAAGTTGTATGTATATACAGGTAAAAGCCATATGTGTTTCAACGGGCGAAAACGTGGAAGTTCGTAGATATAAGCGATTGACGGACCTGGAGATAGAAAATCAAGCTGTCGAAACGTTGAATAACGTTATGCCGGGAGATTGCATAGTTTGCTTTAACAAAAACGATATATATACTGTGTCACGTTCTCTCGAGAGCAGAGGAAAAGAAGTGGCTGTAATATATGGCAGTTTACCACCAGGTACCAAGCTGGCGCAAGCTGCAAAATTTAATGATCCTAACAATTCTTGTAAAATCTTGGTAGCGACCAATGCCATTGGAATGGGTTTGAATTTGTAAGTTTTATGCATGTTTATGTGTTAAATCTGAAACTGTACGTTTATATTCTGAAGTTTTAAGTGATGAAATGTGTATCATTGAAAACGATTGACGAGTCCACGCATTGTTATAGGCATATCCGGAGAATTATATTTTATTCGTTGATTCAGCCAACGTCCAACGAAAAAGGTGAAAAGGAAATGGACGTTATATCTGTGTCAGCGGCTCTGCAAATAGCGGGTCGTGCTGGACGTTACGGCACAGTTTGGGAAACAGTAGGCATAATCCAATTTATCTCTATTAACGCTACAAAAAAGACGATGCAGAGAAAAGTGTAAAATATTAAAATACACTTTTGCTTCGCAGGGCTACGTAACGACGTTTAAACGGGAGGATCTCCCGACTTTGAAAAATTTATTGAGTCAAACGCCAGAGACAATAACACAAGCTGGTCTCCATCCAACGGCGGATCAAATTGAGCTGTATGCTTATCATTTGCCAAACTCGTCATTGTCGAATCTTATGGTGAGTACCGCGTGAAAACAGGAATGAAATTAATTGTAATCGTAAATGATGCCACTCATAACGCCTCATCCATTTTTTTAAGGATATTTTTGTGTCGTTGTGCACAGTCGACGATTCTCTTTACTTCATGTGCAATATAGACGACTTTAAGTTCCTAGCCGACATGATACAGCACGTTTTACTGCCACTCCGTGCGAGATACGTATTCTGTTGCGCGCCGATTAATCGGAAATCGCCATATGTGTGCACCATGTTCTTGAAGGCAAGTATTATATTACTACTGACTCTTAAAATTGATTAAAGTATTATTACGAAGAAAGAGCTCCCGGGGTTAATATAAAATCTGCTGTATTTTTAGAATATAATTTTTATTTTTACGCTTTCTTGTGATGTACATAATTGTGCATTTTTTTCAGTTTGCACGTCAATACAGTAAAAACGATGCGATAACATTCAACTGGTTATGCCAACATATCGGATGGCCCTTTCAAATGCCGAGAACTATCATCGATCTCGTCCATCTGGAAGGCGTCTTTGATGTATTGGATCTTTACCTCTGGTTAAGGTATAATGAGATTGTAACTTAATTATGTGTCTTTTTTTTCGCGTTCTTATATTCATTTTATTATCTTGTATTCTGTAGTTACCGTTTTATGGACCTGTTCCCGGATGCTGAAATGGTCCGTGACATACAGAAGGAACTTGATGCACTCATCGAGGCGGGAATAGTTAGATTAACGACTTTGTTGTTGAATTCAGATGCAGGTAAATGTGATTTTTTTGAAACGAAATATTTACAATATAATTTGTGATCTTCCGCTACTTTAATTTCTGTTAGTTTAATAGAAATATACGTATATTACGTATGTGTGTGCGTGTGTAAATTTTATCTTATATATTTTATTAAGATCGATTTTTATAATACTAGTTGAGAAGTGTTTAACATACAAGTCTTTTTCTATTATTTAGGTGGAGAGCCCGATAGTTTTGAGTTGCAGACACAAAAACAAAACTTTTACAGAGGTAAATTGCTGTTTATAAAAAATAATTATACATTCGTGATGCCTGAGTGCTAAATTATATGGATCATTTTTTAGATTTTAAAGGACCTGGCAAACGTACTGTAGGTAAAGGCAAATTGACTGAAAGATTAATAGCGGAGGGACTCTTAACACCACAGATGTTACGTGAACTGCAATCTGAATGGATTAGGTCAACGAAAAAGAAAAAATAATATGACTGTATAGCGATAAAATGTTAAAATTTATTAAAAGAATTTCTTTTATTGCGAACTGAATTAAGAAAGGCATAATTAAGTTTACGCGATATGAATAATGACATAATACCTTTAAGAGAGTATTGACATTGCAAATAATACCAATGTTACATACAATTTAATGTATAAAAGAATCATGTCATTGTAAGTATTATGTTAATATTCTACGTATCGCTTTTATGTAGTTTCGTCCATATATATATATATATATATATATATTAAACATTTTCCTACAAAAATATAATCTCCATTTTTTACCTATATATAAGCTTTATGCTCTGTAGATTTTATTTTCGTAACTGAAAAAAAGATCTGAGCTTTCTGGTTGCACATTTAATATTATGATATTGTTTTCACTCGTGAATAATTATAATAATTTGACATGTATTGACTATAACCCAGATAACATGCATGTTGCATAAGACGTCGTAAAG
This sequence comes from Temnothorax curvispinosus, assembly GCF_003070985.1. Taxonomy (NCBI): domain Eukaryota; kingdom Metazoa; phylum Arthropoda; class Insecta; order Hymenoptera; family Formicidae; genus Temnothorax; species Temnothorax curvispinosus. The sequence continues at coordinate 6,991 of NW_020214687.1, forward strand.
ATATCTTATGCAACATGCATGTTATCTGGGAATCTTCATATTAAATGAATTATTGCAGTTAATTCAATTTATATTAATTAGTCGCGATTTAAATTATAAGAAATCCATCTTCATATAGCCATCACGTGGAACAAGGTCAGCTACGAAGGTTTACAAACTGATGTTTAGCATGGTCCCGAAAACATACCGGCATATAAGGCTATATATATTATTTTATATTGTGTTTCATAACGAGCAAAGTTGTTGTTTATGAAAAAAGCAAATTTTAATACCGGCTTATCAATATACCGACTGATAAGTTTAAATTATCGATCAATAATCGTATCCGTATGATGAAAAAATCTGTATTACAATGTACATTTAATGCATGTACATTTTTCATAAAGAATTGTGATCATTATAAAACAATATACATAATACATTTAAATTATTGATCATATGGATAATATATTATATGTATGCACTAATGTCGCTTCATGACTTCGCGAATCCAGTCTATATATGAAGAAACCTTAGTAAACAAGTGAGGTTTTTTGCTAGGACAAGATTGGTCTCCCGGGTCTCCGTAAGTCATAATACCTATTTGAAAGTCCTGGCCATTTTTTCTTACGATGAGAGGATCACTGCTGTTTCCCTAAAAATAAAATATTATTTAACAAATATTAAATAACTGTTACGAAAAGAGAGAAACTTTCGAATTTTATTTATTAAAGCTGACTAAAACGATATAATATGATTTATGCTGCGCGTTAGAATATTGCACTTATACATGCAATTTTTGTAGTATATTATCATAAACAGTAACTTTATTATTTGTGATTATGTTTTACCTCGGGACAAGCGAATTGTCCAAATCCTGCGAACGTGCAAATGTGGTTGTCGTTGATGGGCCAGTATTGCCTGCATATATTATTTTCTATAATCGGCAACGTGGCGTACTTAAGTTTAACTGTTGTACTTTTGTTAGCCGTGTTATTTTCTTTTTTCAACCGATCAAGTTTTCAACCGACCACATACGCATATTTGCTCTCGTAATATGTAAAGCTCTCGTAATATGCGAGTTTTACTGACTGAATATTATCTAAAATAGAGAAATATTATATTTAATTAATAATTTCTTGAAATCAATATTAAGGCATGATATACATTCGTAATACTTTTTCAGTAGTTTTATAAATTGTGACATTTTTTTAGTATGCATCAAAGTATATATCCAAGATTATATATATCCAAGTATATATCCAAGTATATATCCAAGATAGCATATAAAAGAAGCTGTACGTAGATATACAATATGATTTTTTATTTCCACGAGTCTCCGTTCCACATGCATTTATAAGATCTTATTATTCAAATCATTATTAACTTTCCGCATATTTTCTATAGAATAATTAAATACTGCCGACATATAAATAAGCGCAAAAGGAAGAAGAAAAAGAAATATCAATTTAAATGTACTTATTGGAAAAAGGAATATCTTGTGGCATATAGAGTAAGGCAATATCATTGTTGGCCCTTTCGTATTGCGGATGTATAAACGTTTGAGTCGGAATCATCAGGACACTGCTGAAGTCTCGAAGAAGATTGTGACCAATTCCAAACTCGTTGATGAGAATACTACGAAAAATGTACTTATGTATATATTGGAAAAAGGAATATCTTGTGGCTTATAGAGTATTAAGGCACCATCATCATATATTATAGCACTTTGGCGTATTGCAAATGTATAAACGTTGAGTCCCAATCATCGACATACCGGTCAGTCGAGAAAAACCCTGTGTAATGTCAAACGCGTCAATGCCGAAATCTACCAAAATATTTTTTGCGACGCAGTGGGTGGCTGTGAGAACCCATCTTTTGGATAAGATCGTGCCAGCACACAGTGTCGCGGTGCCGTCCAAGATTGAGTACACCATTACCATGTATGGAAAGCTTGGGAACTTTAACGCAGTTGTGGATCCCTCCGTTATGTTAGTTATTGCTTCATCTATTAAAAAAAAATGTCAGTGTAAAGAGAAATGATTATTATTAGCTTAATTCGATGGTAATTATTTAGAATAGGGTTTTTTCCAGCTTTTGATATTTTTTTGCGGCTTTCTTGGTAAAAATCTTTGTTGTGACTCCTACAGTGATAATCAATCGGGGGAGCCCGAAAAATATGTGCTTTATTTATTTCTTTTTACTTATTTTTTACCTATTTTTTCCGACGTGGCTTTCCGGATCTTCCGACGTTATAAATATATAGTGACTCTTAAAAGGACCGATTTTGGTCCTGAAAAGAACCGGTAGTAATTCGTGAATCTTGTCTATTTTGTTGCGTTATTTCGGTGTCCAACAGTTTGTGTCAATATTAAAGAAAGTAATTTGCTGATATGTGTGTATAGACCATAGAGATATAAGAATAGAGTGCGCGAGTCATATGCTAGCATGTAAGAGGCTGCGATATAGGAATAGAAAAAGAACGCTGCATATAGGCCCTTTCTGTCTTTGTCTACGCGTGCATGCGAAACAAAGACAGAAGGGGCCCATGCGCAGCTTTCTCTTTTTATTCTGCGCAGCTTTCTCTTTCTATTCCTATATCGCTTTTTCAGCTCGCTCGCGCACTCTATTCTTATATCTCTATGGTATAGACAGTAAGCGAAAGTCAGTGGGGGTGGATCTCGGTTCGCGTGGAGAGTTGAAAACCCGAAAAATGATGATACGGAAAGTACAATGCTGTCCAGAGAAACATTCATGCAAACCATTCATTCAACTCCTGTCCACCCCCGCCTACATGTCTACTTTCAAGTAAAAAAAGAAAATTGAACGTTTGCGTGGAAGTTGAACAATACTTAAAAAAAAAAGATAAAAAAGTAGGTAGGGTACATATTTTTCGGGCTCCCCCAATTGATTATCACTGTCAGTGTCAAAATAAAGATTTGTAGCAAGAGAGCCGCAAAAAAGTATCAAAATTCGGAAAAGGTCCTATTCTAAATAATTACCAAATTAAATAAAACTTTTTTAATTTTTGCTTTGTCTTACCATTATTCGCGTCAAGAACGATAGCATCGATGGGATTGTCGGATGTGACGTTTCTAGATTCGTTTCCCAAGTACAAACTTTGAGTATATAATTGACACATTGACAAACAGAATACAATGCACAGTAATATCTTCGTACTTAGCGGACTCATAATAGTCTGTTCTGCGTGTTGTCCCTGCAAATTTCCCATTATTATGCAGTTGCGTCGATATTCAGGCAATAATGACTAATCAAATTATTAACACTTTTGACAACGTTTTTGTGAACTGTATTAGATGTGAAAACTCCGGAAAATACTGCATGCAAATATACATACCATATTATTGCATGAAAGACACTAGCTTGTGCACATTATTTTCGATTATTTTTAATTAAAGCGATTATACTATACGTGTCTTTATTAAAGGTATTTTTTATCGCTTTTATATTGTCCACGCGTATTGTGGTAAAAATCGGGACTTTTAATTATTTATGTATTAAAATTCGAGAAACAAAGCGCAAAGAAATTGGAGACCTTTTTTATCCGAAAATTTAAGCATTACTAGACATCACAGACGCGCGCTTCGCGCGCGCTATTTAGCTCTAATATTACACACAACTGTCAAAATATGCTATGACAGTCGATCACGAAGTTAGCGCAGCAACAGAATCAATCAGCATCGCGGAAAAGAGCCAACAAAGCAATTCGAGACTTTCGAGAAGACTTCGAGAGATGCGAGTATCGATTTAACATGCCTTTTTTTAGAAAGGATTAATTAATCTTCATTACCTTTTACAAGTTCTTTGAAATTCTATTAATATTGTTTATCTTTGGTTGATTGTCGGTAGTCCGCAGATATTATTTTTATAATTTTTAAGAGGTGATTGTTATTCTAACAAAATGTAATGTGCGACTGTTGGTAGTATTTCCATTTTCGTTTCCATAATGTATGGAAATTTAAAAGGGTCAAAATGATGAAATGTGTGTGATATGAAAGAATGTCGCAAGTCAAATGAATTTACTTCACGCACGCGAAATCAAAGAACTTCGCCTATTTTTATAAGGTGTTTTGGGCTATCCGGGCCTAGTCATTAATTATACATTATTTTTTGTAGAATGTAGGTACTAAGAATGTAGGTAGTATTAAAAAAAAAATAATTTTAGGTTTTTAAACCCCCTCGACGAAGGCAGTTCTGACCTCCTAATGATGTCATTTTATTTGTTCGATGGCTCATCATCAGAGCTGTTTAGGATAACAAATACGTCATTGCTATATATGCTCGGAAGGTATACAGGTGGAAGCACATAAAATTGCAGAAGCCATAAGCAGAAGGCAGAAGCCATATGCGCGTGCGCTATGGTATCTGTAGAGCTCTAATAGATACCATAGAAACTATGAAATTTTTGTTATTCAAATTTAAGAGTTTTTTAGGTTGCTAAATATTAATCTGATGTTAAATTCAGTTGATAAATTAAAAATGTCGGAGCCATATAGCGGCCGGATGTCAAAAGTAAAAATTGTATCATTTTTATTTTTAATATCCACTATTTTTAATTAACTTTGCCATCCGATTAATATTGCGGTTATTTAAAAAAAACCTTTAACTTCAAATACATAATTAAAAAATAATTCATAAATTCTGAATGGTATATGTATTATAGTTGCAACTTCTTGACGCAATAGGATTCTGTGTTAACCTCGGTGTTAATAATCATGCATCAATTATATATTTGTAATCATAAATGATATGAGAAATTTCTTTTAAGAACAAATAAAGGATAAATATTTTAATTCGCGATGCTTCTTTAATAAACTTAGTCAATTAATTATATTTATTATTTATACCGTCGTGTAGGAAAGTTTCATGTTTGTATATTAATTAAAATTTCAAAAATAAACTTTTTATATAATTTTCCTGGTAATTTCATAAAATTAATATTTTCATCAAATTAAACTGCCAAATACGGTCAGGCTGAATTTTGTTCACCTATATAGTAACAATTTTTCGTGTGAATTTTAAAAGTATATTCTTTCGCTTCGTCAACTACACGCGCCGTACTTTCAATCTTGAAACGCAGTCTGAAACTGAAACGTACAATCACATAATTAAATTGATATAATCAATTTAGCAATACCGATACTATACCCATCTCCACACACACTACAAAGAATGTTACGGAAATATTTTTAATTTATAGTTTATAAAATTATTGACTATAATTTTTTTATTTTTCTTTAAATTTTAATTAATATCTAATATTTTAAATTTCAGTTTATAAAATTAATTTTTATTTTATTATTAATATCTTAAATTTTAATTTATTAATTTAATCAAGAAATATATATTTTTCACGTATCGACTGATATCTTTCGGGAGGTCGTATCTTACACAATTCGAGGTCGATTTTACACAATTTCCGATTTTTCTGCTTAAGGACGTTCTCCGGCTCCAGTCGTGCTCAACTTGTATTCGTGCTTAAAAAGATGTTTATATGTATACAAAATATTATATAATAAATCTATAAAAAATAAGAAGTTAACTTCACGCGTGAAAACTCATGCGGCGTTGCCAAAAGTAACTGACGCCTCTTTCTCTTATATCACTCTGAACCGAGCGAAAAATTCATTAAATCGCGTACTTTACACAAGTATTTCTCGAAAATGAGTACCGCAAGGGTATTGACACTTAATTGCATATTATTTATTCTATTTTTATGGAGCATCATATACTAATTTTTCAAAAACATTTAGAGAAAACTTTTTTCACAATTTATTATAATGTTTCTTATTTTACAATAGTTCGGAATAGGAATTACATGTTAAAAGTTGAAATTTTGAAACTCAGTATCTCGATGTTTAATACCGCAAGAGGTATTGAAATTTATACTATCGCATAAAACACATCTAAAAAATTAACATATATTCACAGTTTTAAAAAAATCTAGAGAAAATCGATTTTCCGGAGAACGACTTAAACGCTCGGCAGGCAACCCCGAAGCTAAGTGTCTACATCCTATCTTGAAATAGATTACCAAAAATGAATTATAGTTGTCGAAATTTTCTCGTATTTTCTCGTATTTTTAGATACGACAAATTGCACTTCAAAATTATAATCAAATGAACAAGATACGACATATTTATTTTTAAATGACAATAATAAATGTTATTTAAAAATAAATATGTTGTATCTTGTTCATTTGATTACAATTTTGAAGTGCGTCGTATCTATAAAAATTGCGTTTTTGCGTTTGTTTCCCACGAATAATATCAAATTAAACAATAAAGCTGTATTTTAATTCCAAATCACTATACTTTTGAACAGTAAAGCAAACTATCTTGTTCGTTGCTTATCAGCAAAACAAAAATTTACGAATCCTGTAAAGTGAGAGTTTTTGAGATACGATCTCCCGAAAGATATCAGTCGATATACGATAAAAACAATAAAAAATATGAACAGGAAACTAGATTTTGCGAGATTTTGTCATCGTTGAAATGGAATTCGAACTTGTGAAGATCTATAAACGATAAAACATTTATGTTATTAAGTTATTGATTATTTTTACTGCCCAATCTATTGTAAGTATATGCAAAAGTTAAGTAAAAAAGCAAAACAAATGTAATGCGTTAAACATATTTTAATGAACGTTGCTTTTCAGTATTATATTGAATGTGATTTGCAATTGGGAACAAAGTTTTTTGGAAGTTTTAAACGTCATCGCAGGTGATGGCCATTACATGATTTATCGGAAAGATAAGTATAGGAAGATTTTTCAATTCTAAAATATTTCTTGTTTTATAATAAAACATTACATTTACATTCTCTCACTTTATGAGATTTTACATTATTTTATATCACGTTTCATTTTATTGATAATTGAATTAGCTACAAAGAATCCTGGCTATTTTAGAACCCTCGCGTCTAACGAGACTTTGCTAAAATAAAAAATTATTGTTAGAGGATCAGAATATTCTACAATCAATTATTTTGAATATCCCTGACTCACATCCAAAAACTTGCAATTAGCTGGATCAGTAGTAACAAATTTATTTGTATAAAGTACTTCAATTGATATATTAAAGTAGTTTATTATCCGTCATCACAGGGAGATGCCTAGGACGTCGAAAAATCGAATGAAACAAAGCCATTTCGTACATTTTTCTAATTTTTCAAAGAGTGTATCTCTGATCGGTATTAACTTACAATAAAAGATTATGTTTATACAGAAATATTTCAATCATCTAACAATAATCTTTCATTTTAAGTCTCGTTACTATACCCGAGGGGCCTAAAACCTTTATAAAAATGAGCAAAGTTCTTTGTAAGTGAATTTAATGCCAAATTGGCAACAATTTGCTATTAATTTACTTACTGGATTATAAACACGCTGCTGTATTACAGACGGGTTGCAATCATATCTACCCATTAGAGAATAGATATTTTGTACTCTAAACGGTAAGATATATAAATGCACCCATATGTGCACATAAAAGTAGCAATTTGCGAAAAAACCCTGACTGAGATAATATTTTTTCGCAATAAATTCTTTACAGTAATATTCGGGGAAAGGAAAATGTTAGATACGATTTGTATCAGCATCAAAAATTAAATCGATTTGCAATTTATTTAAGTCAATTTACTGTTCCAACGAAGAGCTGTGTTTCAAGACCGACAATTCGTTGGCGCGCAATTTAGTTGGAAATAGTATTGGAAATTTACACGGAAATTATTTGCTATTTAGATCCTAGTTCGGACTTGATGGCGTTCTTATATTAAATTGATTTTAAATCTTAAAATCCTATTACTATTATTATTACCTTGAAGGAAATATTTTACTGAATATAATGAAATTTTACTGAAATTCTGTCTCAATTGACCCAGATGAAAATATTTTGCTGAAAGTACTATAAAATTGATGATAAATAAAATGAAAGTTATTAGAAAATTACTGAGTATATTTCAAAATAAATCATAATTTTCTTTATAAAATTTAATGTGAATACTGTGAAATATAAGAAAAATTAAATTATACTGTTGAAAAATAATAAAATTGAGTCCTTGCTCGTTCAGTCGCTTTTTGGAATTGAAGCATAGGAGCCTTCGTTAATTTGAGAATTTAGCTGACGCTAATTCGAGTTTATAAGACTATAAGTCTACTTTTTGTTGAGAATTACTACTTTTTTATGTCACAGTTTTAAAGAATTCAATTTTTACTTAATTTATAGATTTTTTACTACTTGATTATTACATAGCTTGACTTCGGAAAATTTTTTGACACGCAATGATTAAGGCCGTTTGCTCCACATTTTTCAGCCTTCTAACACGATTTTTCTCGCCATTAAACGAATAATTATTTTTTAAGTTTTAATTGTTAACAACTCTCTAATTAAATTTATAGTTTGACCACGCATACATTTCAACTATTTGTTAATCGGTTTTTTGTGCTTTCAACTTGATGTGGCTTCTTAATAACTCCATGTAATTTGTATACTATAATTATTAATATTAAGAAAGTGTAAAAACGACCGCTATGATTTAAATCAATAGAGAGAATAAATTCCATAATAAAAATGCTATAATTATTAATTAATGTTAATCTTATGATGTTAAACTTTCTGTTAATTGATTTCATCTCTCGACGGATTTTTTATGTAACGGGATATT